>NW_007250696.1:245825-267272 GCF_000164805.1 Carlito syrichta
CACTCACCTCAGCCTCCCAAAGGTGCGGGATTACAGGCTGAGCCACCGAGCCCAGCTCGAATAATTACTCTTAAAAAAAATTTTTTTTGTAAAAAGCTTTCCCTGTATATTGCCTAGGCTGGTCTCGAACTCCTGGGCTCAAGCCACCCTCCCTCCTCAGCCTCCCAAAGTGTTAGGATGACTTTGTTTTGTTTGACTGCTCATCACAGTCTATGACAGTGCCATGAACTGAATGTGTCCTTCCTAAATTCATATGTTGAAGACCTAACCCCCAATGTGACTGTGTTTGGACAGGGTCTTTAGGAGGACATGAGGGCTAGATGAGGTCATCGGGGCCCTGGTCCAGTAGGACGAGTAGCCTTCGAAGAGGAGGAAATTCTCTTTCTCTGTCTCTCTCTTCTCGGACTCCTTCCCCTCTGTTTCTCTCCTTCCTTCCCTCTCTCTTGCTCTCTGAGGCTCCGAGAAAGGCCTTGTGTTTTTCCTGAAGTGAGAAGGTGGATCTACAAGACAGGAAGAGAGCCCTTGGCGGGAACAGAACCCCTGCCAGACCCTAATCTGGGCCTTCCACCCTCTAGAACTGTGGGAAATAGATGTCTGTGTTTCAGCCAAGCAGTGTGTGGTATAATTATAGCAGCCCAGGCAGACTAATACAGACAGTAACCAAAAAATAAATAAATTTTTTTTTTACGAGCATGTGTTTGAGTGTTATCTTTTTTTTTTTTTTGAGTTGGAGTCTCACTCTGTCACCCAGACTGGAGTGCAGTGGCTTCTCCCAGCCACCACAGCCTCGACCTGCCGGGCTCCGGAGATCCTTCCGCCTCAGCCTTCCAAGTAGCCAGAATTACAGGCATGCACTACCACGCCCGGCTGATTTTTTGATTTTATTGTAGAGATGAGGTGTCGCTGCCCAGGCGGGTCTCGACCCCGCGGGCTCAGGCAATCCACTCACCTCAGCCTCCCAAAGGCGCGGGATTACAGGCTGAGCCACCGAGCCCGGCTGAGTGTTATCTTTATATGGCTTCATTTTGGACAGGTGAGATTGAGAGAAGTCAATGGACTATGCAAAGGAATTAGTGGAATCACTGGGCAAACAGCCGTGAGAAACCAAAAATGTTAATATCAGTAGATAACTACACCTGTTTATTAGCTTTTTCCCTTAACCTGCAAATATTGTGAGGTTGCTCCAATTTTCTTTTTTTTTTTTTTTTTTTTTTGAGTCAGGGTGTCACTCTGTCACCCAGGCTGGAGGGCAGTGGCATAATCACAGCCCACTGTAGCCTTGACCTCCTGGGCTCAGAAGATCCTTCCGCCTCAGCCTCCCGAGCAGCTGGGACTACAGGCATGCACCACCATGTCTGGCTAATTTTTAATTTTTTTGTAGAGATGAGGTCTCACTATGTCTCGAACTTCTGGGCGCAAGTTATCCTCCCGCCTGGGCCTCCCAAAGTGCTGGGATTGCAGGCATGGACCTCACACCCGGCCTGTTGGTATTTTGTTTTAAATGAGTATGCACACCCTGCCCCTTCTCTGGAGATTCTGAGCCTGTGTTTGCCATTCCCCATCTGCTCCGTCCTTATGGTTTTCCTCACTGCTGATGGGATGACCTTTCACAAAAGTGCTCTGATAGTGCAACCGCCTGCTGCTTGGCCCTCAGGATGCAATCCAAACTCCTTCAGAACTCCTGCCCACCTCTCCCTGGGTCACCCTGCGTTCCAGCCTTATCAGAGCCTGGTACTTGCTGTTCCTGGGTCACCTTTCCCCGCTTTTCTGTCTTCTTCTTTACGGATAACCTCCTCCATCCCTCTCCACTTGGAAGGTGCATCGTTCAAAAAACCTCTCCTAACCTTTCCAGGTCCTTAGATGTTCTCTCTGCTCTGTGTCCACACAGGGACTCTGGACTTATTATCAGATGACTTACTTATTTTTTGAGTTAGGGTCTCACTCTGTCACCCAGGCTGGAGTGCAGTGGCATAATCACGGGTCACAGCATCCTCAGCCTTCTGGGCTCAGGTGATCCTCCCGCTTCAGTCTCCTGAGTAGCTGGAACTACAGGTGCACCACCGTGCCCGGTTTTTTATTTTTATTTTATTTTTTTTTTTTTTTTGAGTTGGAGTCTCACTCTGTCGCCCAGACTGGAGTGCAGTGGCCGCTCCGGCCACCACAGCCTTGATCTGCTGGGCTCCGGCGATCCTTCCCCCTCAGCCTTCCAAGTAGCTAGACCTACAGGCGTGCACTACCACACTCAGCTAATTTTTTTTATTATTATTGTAGAGATGAGATCTTGCCAAGTTGCCCAGGTGGTCTCGAACCCGCAGGCTCAGGCAATTCACTCACCTCAGCCTCCCAAAGCGTGGGATTACAGGCTGAGCCACCAAGCCTGGCTCAGAACAGATTTCTTATGTATAACATACATATTATATAAGAGGGTGAGAGGGATCATTTTAATGAATTTGCTCATACAGTCATGGGGAAACCAACATGATATGTATGTATAATGCATATGGTTGCTTACAAAAGGGGTCCCCAACCCCCTGGCTGCAGACTGATACTGGTCCGTGGCCTGTTAGGAACCGGACCACACAGTGGGAAGTGAGCAGCCAGTGAGCAGAGCTCCATCTTCTGTCAGATCCGTGGGGGCACTAGGTTCTCACGGGAGCACGAGATTCGAGACCCGCCTGGACAACTTGGCAAGACCTCATCTCTACAATAAATCAAAAAAATTAGCCAGGTGTGGTAGCACATGCTTGTAGTTCCAGCTACTTGGAAGGCTGAGGCGGAAGGATCGCCGGAGCCCAGCAGGTCGAGGCTGTGATGGCCGGGAGCGTGCCATTGCACTCCAGTCTGGGTGACAGAGTGAGACTCCAACTCAAAAAAAAAAAGAAATCTATTCTGTAAATATACATTATATGTAAAGTTAAGGAACTTGTCCATTAAATATATATATATAACATATAGTATATATATGTGAATTTATATATAAAATACACATATAAGAGAGATTGATTTTATGATTTTTATTTTTATTTTTAAAATAGAGATGGGTTCTCACTATGTTGCTCAAACAACCTTCCAGTCTCAATCTCCCAAAGTGCTCAGACGACAGTCATGAGCCACCATGCCTGGCAGAGACGTATTTTAAATAATTTGTTTGCACAATTGTAGGGACTGGCAAGTCCAAAATCTGCAGGGTAGGCTGACATACAGGAGCTCCAGGGAAGACTCGGTATTGCAGTCTTGAGTCTAAGGCATCCTAGAGGCAGAATTCCCTCTCCTCGGTGACCTCGGTCTTTTTCTCATAAGGCCTTCCACTGACTGGGTGACCTTCTTGGTAACCTTTGTCTTTTTCTCATAAGATCTTCTACAGATTGGGTGCACTCTTCGGTGACTTCAGTCTTTTTCTCATAAGACCTTCCACTGATTGGGTGACCTCAGTCTTTTTCTCATGAGGACTTCCACTAATTGGGTGCCCTCTCTTTGATGACCTCAATCTTTTTCTCATAAGGCTTTCCACTGAGTGGGTGACCTTGGTCTTTTTCTCAGAAAGTCTTCCACTGACTGAGTGACCTTGGTCTTTTTCTCATAAGGCCTTCCACTGATTGTGTGCCCTTTCCTTGATGACCTTGACCTTCTTCTCATAAAGCCTTCCACTGTTGGGTGACTTTGGGTTTTTTCTCATAAGACCTTCCACTGATTGGGTGACCTCGATCTTTTTCTCATAAGGCCTTCCACTGATTGGGTACCTCTCCTTTTTTTTCATTTTTTGAGTTGTAGTCTCACTCTGTCCTCTAGGCTGGAGTACAGTGGCATGCCCACAGCCACTGCAGCGACCCACTGGGCTAAGGCGAACCTTTTGCCTTAGCCTTCCAAGTAGCTGGAACCATAAGCATGTGCCACCATGCCCGGCTAATTTCTTGATTTACCAGAGATGAAGCCTCCCCAAGTTGCCCAGGCTGGCCTTGAACCTATGAACTGAGGCAATCCTCTCACCTCAGCTGCACAAAATGCTGGGATTACAGGCGTGAGCCATCGCACCCATCCTGGTGCCCTCTCCTTGATGACCTTGGTCTTTGTCTCATAAGGCCTTCCACTGATTGGGTGCCCTCTCCTCAGTGATCTCCGTCTTTTTCGCATAAGGTCTTCCACTGACTGGGTGCCCTCTCCTTGATGGCCTTGATCTTTTTTTCATAAAGCCTTTCACTGATTGGGAGTCCTCTCCTTGGTGACGTTGGTCTTTTTCTCATAAGGCTTTCCAAAAGATTGAGTGCCCTCTCTTTGATGACCTTGATCTTTTTCTCATACGGTCTTCCACTGATTGGGTGACCTTGGTCTTTTTCTCATAAGGCCTTTCACTGACTGGGTGCCCTCTCTTTGATGACCTCGAACTTTTTCTCATTCTTTTTTTCATAAGGCCACCCACTGGGTGACCTCGGACTTTTTCTCATAAGGCCTTCTACTGATTGGGTGACCTCGGTCTTTTTCTTATAATGATGCAGATTTTTCAGATCAACCTGGGTTTCGAGAGTGTCAGTTAAACAGGTCGGCCAGCCAAGCTCCAGAAAGGGTCATTGAGGGGCTGGAAAACCTAGCTCTGGAAGTGTCAGCTCTAACGAGCTGGCAAACCAAGCCCTGAGAGTGTTGCGATTTGGTGGGTTGGCAAGCCTAACCCCCGGACTGTTTCAGCTTCAGAAACTCCCTTCTTCTGGTAGCTCTCTTGGTTCAGCCGGTTCCCACGGCTGGCAAGACAGCCTCTGGGGTGCATGGTTTTTTTTGGCTGCAGCGATCTTCTGCGGCTCTTCAGGTTGCAGCTCTTCAGGGTCGAGGTTCTTGTCTCATGCCCAGGGAGAATGAGGGACACAGACAACCGGAAAGTGAGAAAGCAGGATTTACTAAGGACAGAAAAGTTCCCACAGAGGGAGGAGACCAGAAGGGGGTGCCAACCTGGGGCCAAACATCTGGTGCTTATATAGCCTTAAGTCCAAGCCGATTGGCTAGCACTAGCTGTGAGCTGTAGCTGTTCTGATTGGTCGGTATTAAGGACCAATTGGCAGAAAGTAGGGGCCTAATGGTGAACTGATTGGTTACTTTTCAACTCCAGCAGTGAGTATTTAAGCTCTAGCTTGAGAGGCTCACAGGGAGCTTGTTTACCAATGTTGAACCTGAGAGGCCTGCTGGGAATTCGCTACATTGGATCCTCCTGTCTGTCTGCCTAGCCTTTTTCTAGCTATCTCCTCTCTCAAAAAGGCCTTCCACTGATTGGGTGTCCTCCTTGGTAACCTCAGTCTTTTTCTCATAAGGCCTTCTACTGATTGGGTGTCCTCTCTTTGATGACCTCAATCTTTTTCTCATTAGACCTTCCACTTATTGGATGACCTTGGTTTTTTTCATAAGGTCTTCCACTAACTGGGTGCCCTCTCCTTGATGACTTTGATCTTTTTCTCTTAAGGCCTTCCACGGATTGGGTGATGTCAGTCTTTTTCTCATAAGGCCTCCCACTGACTGGGTGACTTCAGTCTTTTTGTCATAAGGCCTCCTACTGACTGTGTGACCTTGGTCTTTTTCTCATAAGGTTTTTCACTGACTGGGTGCCCTCTTCTTGATTACCTCAATCTTTTTCTCCTAAACACTTCTGCTGATTGGGTGCACTCTCCTTGGTGACCTCGGTCTTTTTCTCATAAGAACTTCCACTGGTTGGGTACCCTCTTTTTGATGACCTCAATCTTTTTTTTTTTTTTTTAAGTTGGAGTCTCACTCTGTCGCCCAGACTGGAGTGCAGTGGCCTCTCCCGGCCACCACAGCCTCGACCTGCTGGGCTCCCACGATCCTTTCACCTCAGCCTTCCAAGTAGCTGGAACCACAGGTGCGCGCTACCACCCCCAGCTAGTTTTTGAATTATTGTAGAGATGAGGTCTCACCAAGTTGCCCGGGCAGGTCTCAAACCCGCAGGCTCAGGCAATCCACTGGCCTCAGCCTCCCAAAGTGCTGGAATTAGAGGCTGAGCCACCGAGCCCGGCCTCAATCTTTTTCTTATAAGGACTTCCACTGACCGGGTGACCTTGGTCTTTTCCTCATAAGGTCTTTCACTGGGTGACCTTGGTCTTTTTCTCATAAGGCCTCCGCTGATTGGGGGAAGCTCACCAACATCACGGAGTGGTAATCTGCTATAGTCCAAGTTTACTGATTTGCAAAGGCAAGTGAAGGTGCTTTAAAAAAGTTTGCTAATTTAAATGTGACTCTAATCTAAGGAAACACCTTCATAGTGACATCTAGAGCGGGGTTTAACCAAATATCTGGGTACCATGAGCAAGCCGAGTCAACAGAGAAAATCAAGCATCCTGAGTGGGGAGCAGGAGTCTGTGACAAATATGGACCCTGGAAGCAAAATCTTTAAGCTGCAGCTCTCTCCTTCACTCACTTCAGCTCTCAACTGCCTAGGTTTTAACTGGTGTAATTCCTCACTTCTTAAAACCCACATACATTTTAGACATTTTTCACTACTTAGATGAACTAAGATCATTAAAACAAAACAAAACGGACCGGGTGTGGTGGCAGGCACCTATAGTCCCAGTTACTTGGGAGGCTGAGAAGGGAGGATCACTTGAGTTCAGGGGTTTGAGGCTGTGGTGACCCATGATTGTGCCACTCCACTCCAGTCTAGGTGACAGAGTGAGATCCCAATTCAATAAATAAATAAATAAATAAACCCACCATAGTGAGACATACAGCGTGGGTTCAGCATGGGTTCTTAGCAACAAAGATAAAAACAGAGCTTCAGGAAGTGAGGTTCTTTTACCTAATTTTACCTAATTATAGCTCACTCTGAGCTACAGTTTTAAAAATAAAGAAAAGCTTTGTAATGTCTCCCCTCTGTTTCTTGTTGCTAAGCTATACAACTTATTCATAGCGAGAACAGTCATGAAAAACAGTTGTTGCGATATTTTTTGGAAAGTGATAAGTGTATTTTCTAGACAAAACTGAAAAATACTTTTATAATAATTATAAAATATTATATTATTATGTTATAATAATTCAAAAATATCAATTTTCCACAGTAGTAATTGCAATAGAATAATTTGCAGAATAAATAAATGAGGTAATAGACCACAGACTCAACATAATTGTAATTGCATTTTTCTACTATTATTATTATTTGGACACAGGATCTTGCTCTGTTGCCCAGCTGAGTGCTGGGGTGCGATCCTAGTTCAATGAAGCCTCAAATTCCTAGGCTCAAGCTATCCTTCCACCTCAGCTTCCCAAGTAGTAGGGACTACAGGTATACCACTACATTTGTCTTACCAATTTGCCCAGGTCTTTTTACAAAATGAGGTCTTACGAAGTCATCCAGGCCAATCTTGAATTCCTGGCCTCAAGCCATCGTCCTGTCTCAGCCTCACAAAATTCTGGGATTATAGGCAAAAGCCACTGTGCATGGCTCAATATAATTGTAAAATTCACCAGGGTTTGAAACATGGAGCAACTTAAATAGTTTAAAGAATGAAAGTTGTTCTTATTACCTTTAGTCATAAAATAAGAAACTGTTAGAACTGGAAAAGTACTTTAGAAACTCTTACTTTATCTGTCTACCGCACCATCCGTTTCACAGATTAGGGAACAGGGGCCCAAAGTTTAATCAAGCAAAGATACTCAACAACAGGACAAGACCCAAATCGTAAATCTTCCAAAGCCAGTTCTTTACCCCCAATTTTTTTCTTCTTTATTGATCTACAAATGAAGACAATCTAGATGTTGTACATATCACAAAATAAACTAGAAACTCTGCAGGTGCAGTGGTTCATGCCTATAATTCCAACACTTTGGGAAGCCAAGGCAGGAGGATCACTTGAGACTGGAATTCAAGAACAGCCTGAGCAACGTAGCAAGACCTCATCTCTAAAAAAAAGAAATAAATGTTATTTTAAAAAGAAGAAGGAGGTCGTGCGCAGTGGCTCATGCCTACAATCCCAGCACTTTGGGAGGCTGAGGCGAGAAGATTACCTGACCCCATGGGTTCGAGACCAGCCTGGGCAACTTGGCGAGACCTCATCTCTACAGTAAAATAAAAAAATTAGCCGGGCATGGTGGCACGCACCTGTAGTTCCAGCTACTTGGAAGGCTGAGGTGGAAGGATTGCCTGAGACCAGCAGGTCGAGGCTGTGGTGGCCGTGAGCATACCACTGCACTCCAGCCTGGGCAACAGAGTGAGACACAGACTCAAAGAAAAAAAAAGATGAAGAAGAGACCAGGCACCATGGCTCACACCTATAATCCCAGCACTTTAGAAGGCTGAGGCAGGGGAATTGCCTGAGCCCAGGAGCTCAAGACCAGCCTTGGCACCACAGGAAGATTCTGCCTCTTAATTAATTATTTTTTTAAAAGAAGAAAGTTAAAGAAACTAGAAACAATTGCACACACTGGAGTACTGTTCATCTGAATAACAGTACTTATTACCTTGTAATATGAAATTGCCTTGTTATAAGGGTTATCTTGTAACATGTTACCTTGGAACATGGAAAACTGCCCAACATGCAGTTGCCAAGTTTATGGACAGAATAATCTGGGCTCACACCACAGTGCTCATTCCACACTTGAACATCACGAAACAACACTTATTCAGCGTCCAAAGCCCTACGTTGGCACACTTTTGGTTTTGGTCCCAATTCTTGTGAGCTGGAGGCAAATTATGTACAGGCCCAGCCAAGAAAGGGGCCCATCTGGCAATCATTCACCCTTGTCAGATGTGGAACTGTGCTGGGAAGGCACTTTAATTAGGCAGTAGGAGCGCTGCCACTCCTAAGTGCAAGCAGGGAACTTCAGGAGCAAGCAAAGTTCCTGGTGCCTGTGTTGCTTGACCATGCACAGGACAGCCCACAAACTTCCCTCCAGCCCTCCTTCGATGCTGCAGGGTTTGCAGGATTCAGAGCGGTCGAATGGTTTCTTGAGGCTTGTCCCTTAGTTCTTACTGCACCTGGCTTACAGACTGAACACGGGTCCTTTGATCACTGTCTCATTAACTCAAGAGACGGAACCTATAAATGGTGACTGCTTTGATGATTACCTTCAGTTTTTTCAAAAGTGCTAAGAGAGGACTCCTTTCAGTGGAGTCCTTTACAGTCCATGAATATTAAGTGGGTTTGTTTTTATTTTTGTTTGCCTTATTCAAGGTCTCACTATTGTTCAGACTGGAATACAATGCCACCACCACGGCCTCACCTCCTGGGCTCAGGTGATCCTTCCACCTCAGCCTCCTGAGTAGCTGGGACTACAGGCATGGATCACCACATCTGGCTAATTTTTTAAAAAAATTTTTGCTAGCTGGTCTCAGTGGCTCAGCCGGTAATCCCGTGCCTTTGGGAGGCTGAGGTGAGTGGATTGCCTGAGCCCACGGGTTCGAGACCCGCCTGGGCAACTTGGCCAGACCTCATCTCTACAATAAATCAAAAAATTAGCCAGGCGTGGTAGTGCGCGCCTGTAGTTCCAGATACTTGGAAGGCTGAGGTGGAAGAATCGCCAAGCCCAGCAGGTCGAGGCCGCAGTGGCCAGGAGCGGCCACTGCACTCCAGCCTGGGTGACAGAGTGAGACTCCAACTCAAAAAAAAAATTTTTTTTTGTTAAGATGAAGTCTTGCCTTGTTTCCTAGGCTGGCCTCAAACTCCCGGGCTCAAGCAACCCTCCCAACCTCCCAAAGCACTGGGATTATAGGCAATGAGCTACTGTGTTTGGCCTAAGTGGAATTTTTTGTACAATTAATGTAATAAACCCAGAATCACTGCAATGTTCTATATATGTTATTTGCATGCTAAACAATAACAACAACAACAAAAATGGAGCAGCGGCTCACTTGAACTTGAGTGTTTCTATTTTATAGGGAGGAAACAGCGACAGAACTCGGATTATGTTGTAGCAATTGTTTAAATGAGCAACAACATTTTTTTTCTTCTGACCTTCTGATGTGTGCCAAGCATTTTGGCAATACTTACAGTGACTTGTGAATGAACATATCCTGAGAAGTTGCCCAGGTTAACTATGGAACACTGGAACAATGGACTTGAAACTGAGACTCAAATCTGCCTCCAGCTCTGCAACTGACAACTGCTGTGACCTTGAGCAAGTCCCCACATCGCTGGGCCTCCAGTTCCTTACCTACAAAGTGAAGTCTCTCCTGGTGTGCTGGGAGGCTGAGGCAGGAGGATCACTGCGGCCAAGAGTTCAAGACCAGCCTAGGCAACACAAGGTCCTGCCTCTATAGAACATTTTAAAGATTAGTCAGTAATGGTGGCACATATTTGAAATCAGGGACCTGAGGCAGGAGAATCATTTGAGCCCACAAGTTCCAGGATGCAGTGAGCTATGATCACACTTAAAACAGGTAAGAACAGATGAGAGGCGGGTGCAGTGGCTGACACCTGTAATCCTAGCACTTTGGGAGGCTAAGGCTAAGGAGGATTACTTGAGCCCAGGAGTTCAAGACCAGCCTGGGCAACATAGTAAGACCCTATCTCAACAAAAAAATCAAAAGATTAACAGGCATGTGCTTGTAGTCCCAGCTACACAGAAGGTGGAGGTAGAAGGATCTCCCAAGGTGACAGAATGAGACTCTGACTCAAAAAAAAAAAAAAAAATTATTTCCTCCTCTCTCCTATGCATTTGCAAAATGAGAGGAAAAGGAAAACCAAGGCATATGGAAATCCAGGCAACATCTTGTTATTTACCTGTCACTTGAACCTTGCATTGGCTTGGAAGTCACCAAACAAGGCTGCATATTGTATTTCAGAAAGCACAGTATTTCTTCAGTGACCATGTGGGGGCCTTGACCAAAAGTGATTGACACCTGACTAGCTAATGTCTATTTTCACTTCACACCTTATGTGGAGAGATAACTTCATGAGCTGGCCATTTGGAGAAGTGGGAATATGATCTAAGAATGACAATTCCCTGGGCACAGTGGCTCACGCTTGTAATCCCAGCACTTTGGTAGGCTGACGTGGGAGGATTGCTTGAGTCCAGGAGTTCGAGACCAGCCTGGGCAACATAGTGAGACCTCGTCTCTACATAAAATAAAAAAATTAGCTGGGCATGGCGGTGTGTGCCTGTAGTCCCAGCTACTCGGGAGGCTGAGGCAGGAGGATCGCCTGAGACCAAAAGGTTGAAGCTGTGATGAGCCGTGATCGTGCCACTGCACTCCAGCCTGGGCAACACAGTGAGATCCCCAACTCAAAAAAATAAAAAAAGAACCACAACCCATGGAACTTCTTCATGGGTGAGGAGAGGGGGATGAGGTGGGGAGAAAAGTTCCCTAGAACAATCTGATTCTCTGCATTACAAACAAGGAAAGCAAAAAATAGGACCATGGTACATTAGTGTCCAGGTTCATTAGAACCACTATCTTCCTTAGACTAATAATCCTCAGACATTATTACGTGAAGCATAAGCTCACTTTGTGACAGTTCTCCAGAGTTGGTTTCGTTTGTTTGTTTTTTGAGATAGGATCTTGCTATTTTGCCCAGGCTGGTCTCAAACTCCCGGGCTCAAGCAATCCGTACACCTCAGTCTTCCGAGTAGCTGGGACTACAGGCACATGCCACCCATGGAGCTAATTTTTCTTCTATTTTATTCTTTATTTTGTTACAGAGTCTAGTTATGTTACCCAGGTTGGTCTTGAACTCCTACCTTGACCTCCGAGTAGATGGGATTACAGTTGTGAGCCACCATGCCTGACTCTCCATAATTTTCGATACACTTTCTATCTCTCAACCTGGGGTTAGGTTTACCCTTTCCATCAGTCCCCCACGATGCCTGTTCACTAAATCATGTGTTCATATTTTTTTTCTTTTTTTTTTTTGTAGTGAGGCCACATCTGCTCTTGTCCAAAAAAAGTGTTTTTTTCCTCTGTTTCTGTCACCTTTTAGTCTGTGGTAGCAGCATAGAAGAAGGTTAAAGGCATGAGACCTCTACTCTGACAGCCCAGGCTCCAGCCACCCCATCTGTGACCACCACGCTTCCATTCAACTTCTGCTGCTCTGGGTGGCATCAAGTTCTGTGGATAATCTGAAAACTAAGGTGATGAAGAAAAGTGGAGATGTGTGTTGTTGAATGGGATATTTTTCTGGACTTGCCTAATTCTCAACTCAATCTGCTCATAAGGCCAATATAAAAGCTAAACTCTAGCCATTAAACTATGGCAAATGCCATATACTGAAGAAATACTCCTCTTTTTTTTGAGTTGGGGTCTCACTCTGACACCCAGGGTGGAGTGCAGTGGCACAATCACAGCTCACTACAGCTTTGACCTCCTGGGCTCAGGCAATCCTTCCACTTCAGTCTTCTGAGTAGCTGGGACTACAGGCACGCGCCACCATGCACAGTTAATTTTTTTTTTTATAGTGACGAGGCCTTGCTATGTTGCCCAGGCTGGTCTTGAACTCCTGGTCTCAAGTGATTCTCCCACTCCCAAAAGTAGCTGGGATTATAGACGTGAGTTTCAGACCACCCTAGGCAACATAATGAGACAGCCTCACTACAAAAAAAAAACAAAAAAACAGCATTGCATAGTGGTGCACACCTGTGGTTCCAGCTACTCAGAAGGCTGAAGCAGAAGGATTCCCTGACCCGGGAGGTCAAGGTTGCAATGAGCCGTGATGGTGCCACTGCCCTCCAGCCTGGGCAACAGAGTGAGACCCTGATTTAAAAACAAACAAATAAAGAATAAAATGCATTTTAATATAAATTTTAAAATTTTTTAAAGAATATGAAAGTGCAAAGGAAATTATGTATACTTAGGACAAGACAAAGAGAAACTTGCTAAAAAGAATAGGAACTGGCAGATGTAAGGCTGATTATTTTCTCTCTAAATTAAAAAAAAATTATAAAAAAGTAACAGAAAGAAACTTGTAGCTCAACTTTGATAGACCTTTCACTCTAACCGGCTCTGTGATTCTGCTGAGTTCATGCTGGGCCTCATTCGAAATTATCCTGACTCCCTTGCCCCATTCAAGCATGAAGAGGACAAACACACTCTTATTCCATAGGAATCCTGGGGTCTTGAATGAGGTAGGAAGGACAAAGCATTGTTGCTGACACCGTTAGGGACAGTGAAGGTGGTTTCTGCATTGTTGTTACTTAGCAAGAAGCCTCTTTAGGAAAGGACATGCCGGCTATGCAGACAGAGACTGAAACTGGAGAAAGCCGGGGGCGGGTTCAGGAAGTGCACAGAAGCAGCCGAGTGTGTGAATTTCAGACGAGTTCCTATTTTTAATCTTGGCTAGGCAGTATCTGTTATTTAGTCTGTTCAAAGAGCATACCTTCTCAGGAAACAGTGAGGGTAAAAACATAGGTATGACATTTGCATCATAAATCACAAACCTTCTAACCATGTAACTTTCCCAGCATCCTGTCTACTAATACTTTACAGCAAAAAATAAATAAAAAATTGGCCTTGCATGGTGGTGCACACCTGTAGTCCCAGCTACTTGGGAGGCTGAGGCAGAAGGATCACCTGAGCTCAGGAGGCTGAGGCTGCAGTGAGCCATGAGAGTGCCATTGCACTCCAGCCTGGACAACAGAGGCAAACTATATAATTGTTTTGCCAAGATTAAAATATTTTATTCATTTGAAAAGGCTTCCAAGGCCGGGCTCAGTGGCTCAGCCTGTAATCCCAGCACTTTGGGAGGCCGAGGCGAGTGGATTGCCTGAGCCTGCGGGTTCGAGACCCGCCCAGGCAACTTGGCGAGACCTCATCTCTACAATAAATCAAAAACTAGCCGGGCGTGGTAGTGCGTGCCTGCAATTCCAGCTACTTGGAAGCCTGAGGCAGAAGGATTGCTGGAGCCCACCAGGTTGAGGCTGCAGTGGCCAGGAGCGTGCCACTGCCCTCCAGTCTGGGCAACAGAGTGAGGCTCCAACTCAAAAAAAAAAAAAAAAAAAAGAAAAGGCTTCCAAAGTAAGAAAAGCTTGTAAGATAAATTAATCTTTTTACACATCTTGGTAACTCAGACCTTCTCCTAAATCAGATTTCATGTTGAATGTCCCTCTCCACAATATGAGGCAGTAAGCCCCATGCGCTTTGATCATTAGAGTCCCTAAAGCACTTTTCACAATTACAGATGAAGGGTGCAGGAAGCGACCTGAGGGGCGGCTCCCAAAATGGCACCGAGCATGGTGAGGACACACCAGACGACAAAGGCCCTAGGTCCTGGCTTCTGTGTGCACTTCCCCCGGTGCGAAGTTCAAACCTGCAAGCCTCCAATCCTTAGCCAGCTTTGTTGTGCGTCCAATAGGACTATAACACGGCGTCGGCCCCACCCTACTCCCATGCAGCTCCTCCAATAGAAACATAGCACAGCCCCTTTCGGCCCCTGTCAGGCTAATAAATACAGCCCACTCCCTGCACCACTCTCTCTCTTTTTTTTTCCTCCGTTACAGATCCTCTCTGTAACAGCCCCTTCAATGAATCTCTTGGTCCTGGCCGGGTGTGGAGTCATTACTGGCGCCGAAATTCTTTCAACAGAGACCTCAGCTTCAAAGACGTTTTAACCTAGTGGATGGAACTGGGAATATGTATTTTCAAAAAGGTGAATCTGTAGGTGAGGCAGTTTGGTAATTCACTATGAGTAAAATGCAATCGCTGGATACAATCACCTGACTGGCTTTTCTGAAGCCATCATAAAGAGATTCATTTCAAAATAACATTTTTTACGACCCTAGACAAGTGCCTACTCACTGTTAGCAACTGCTTCAGACTATTTCTGAAGCAAAAATACCACTGTCTTTGATGAAAAATACAAACCAGTATCTGCCATAGGAGTTATTCAGAGCAAATGCTTTTTTTGTGTCTATTTGTAGACACAGTCATTTGAGCACACCCGTAGATCAATTCTTAGGTATGGTTCTAACTTCTAAAGCTGCCCAGTTACCACTAATATTAAGCTCTAGGGCTAGGAGTGGTGACTCATGTCTGTAATCCCAGCACTTTGGGATGCTGAAAGAGGAGAATTGCTTGAGTTCAAGACCAGCCTAGAGAACATAGTGAAACCTCATCTCTACAAAAAAAAACCCCAAAATTAGCCAGGCTTGGTGATGCGTGGCTGTGGTCCCAGCTACTCAGGAGGCTGAGGTGGAAGGATCATCTGAGCCCTAGAGCTCAAAGCTGTAGTGAGCCATGATCATAACACTGTACTCCAACCTGGGTGAACAGAGTGAGATCTCTACTCAAAAAAAAAAAAAAAATCAAGTTCTGTCCTCCGCCCCACCCAGTGCCTCTCTTTAGGAAGGGGGAGTGACTTCAACTGATTGATGACCTTTGAAGATGAAACTGGACACCGTCAGCCACACCTCTCCCTGGCTTATTCCTCTTGAAAGTTCCCTGGCTGACACACATGTGCATTGTTCCTGGTGCTCCCAATTATTGTCTGGCCAGTGGGCCCTGTTTTATGCGGGAATTCGGTACTGCAAAACCACTTGGCTGCAGATAGCCTCATTTTTCTGTGCCAGCTTTAGCAGTCCTAACAGAGCTATCTTAGCCTCTACCATATGTGGGCAAGAGAAGAGCGTCAGGTATGGAGCCCTCCTCAAATATGCCAGCATGTCCCTGTGAAATCATTATTTGTATTTTAGAGATAAGATTCAACAGCTTAGTCTCTTGCTCGAAGTCACTTTAGACATAAGATGTGACCCTGGCTGGCGTGGTGGCTCATGTCTATAGTCCCTTTGGGAGGCCCAGCAGGGAGGATTATTTTAGACCAGAAGTTTGAGACAAGCCTGAGCAAACATATCAAGACCCCATCTCTACAAAAATAAAATCATTTTTAAAAATTAGGGGAGGGCACTGTGGTTCATGTCTGTAATTCCAGCACTTTGGGAGACCAAGGCAAGAGGATTGCCTGAGCCCAGGGTTTTGAGACCAGCCTGGGCAACAATAATAAATAAATAAATAAATACATCAAAAAATTAGCCAGGATGGTGGTGTGCAGTCTGTAATTCCAGCTGCGTGGAAGGCTAAAGCAGAAGGATCACCTGAGCCCAGCAAGTCAAGGCTGCAGTGGCCTTGTGTGTGCCACTGCACTCCAGCCTGGGTGACAGAGACTCCAACATACACACACAAATTAAATTAAATTAAATTAAATTAATTAAAAATAATTAGAGTCAGCCATGGTGGCTCATGCTGATAATCCCAGTGCTTTTTTTTTTTTTTGAGTTGGAGTCTCACTCTGTCGCCCAGACTGGAGTGCATGACCTGCTGGGCTCCGGTGATCCTTCCGTCTCAGCCTTCCAACTAGCTGGAACTACAGGCACGTGCTACCATGCCTGGCTAATTTTTTGATTTATTGTAGAGATGAGGTCTCACCAAGTTGCCCGGGCAGGTCTCGAACCCGCAGGCTCAAGCAATTCATTCACTTCAGCCTCCCAAGGCGCGGGATTACAGGCTGAGCCACCGAGCCCAGCTAATCCCAGCGCTTTTTGATGGCAAGTTGGAGTATCACTTGAGCCCAGGAGTACAAGACCAGCATGGACAATATAGTGAGACCACATGTCTACGAAAAAATTAAACGATTAGCTAGGAATGGTGGCACATGCCTGTAGTCCCATCTACTCAGGAGGCTAAGGCAGGAGAATCACCTGAGCCCAGGAGGTGGCGGAGCCTGGGTGACAGAGGTGAGACCCCTACAACAACAACAACAACAAAAAAGGTAGCCGGGCTCGGTGGCTCAGCCTGTAATCCCGCACCTTTGGGAGGCTGAGGTGAGTGGATTGCCTGAGCCCGCGGGTTCGAGACCCACCTGGGCAGCAAGACCTCATCTCTACAATAAATCAAAAAATCAGCCGGGCGTGGTAGCGTGCGCCAGTAATTCCGACTACTTGGAAGGCTGAGGCGGAAGGATCGCTGGAGCCCAGCAGGTCGAGGCTGCGGTAGCCGGAAGCGGCCACTGCACTCGTCTGGGTGACAGAGTGAGACTCCAACTAAATAAATCGCATCATAAAAAAATACGTTTCTGAACTTTTCTGGGTGCTAAATAATAGCATGTATTATAAAAAATAATAAATCTTCATGTCTGAGCATATCTACATTGCCTCACTTCCAGTTCTGACTGAGTACAGGGGTTAAGATGGCTCTGGAAGTCCGTATTGGTTGGAATCACAGCTCTTTGATTCACTGCCAGTCACTTAACCTCTCTGGGCCTTTGTGTCCTCATCTATAATAAAGGGTAAAACCTGACTCATGGGAGGGCTGAATGAATAAAATAATATCATAGTGACTACTATAATAATGGGGTCTAGAACAATGAAGGTACCTAGAACAGGGTAGGTACACTCAGCGCCCATCCCCATGTCAACTCAGTGTGTCAGGAACAGAATTAAGGTTGGCTTTTAAAAAGCTCCCCCAGGTGATTCTGATATCTTTAGTGAGACCTGACCTCACCTGCAGGCATTGCCGCTCACCTGGCTGCCTGTACCATCAGGAGCAGGCTTGCTGACTCTGGATTTCACAGCTCACCCTCCCCCAGGGCTTTTTCACCAATTCCTGGGTGCCAGTCCTTTGACCAATTCCTTAGGCCAGTCCTAAGCTCAAGGAAAGATCCAGCAGCTCAAGTTACTTCCTTACTCACCTCTGTCTGTTCTCTTTGAACCTCGATTCCTGAAGAATTCCAAAGAAAAAGGAATTTTTATACTGGAATTACATTCTTGTGCCATATACTAGTTTCAACATTATAACTACATAATAAGATATCCCTACAAAAGCATAAAGACCTATGCCATTGCAGAATAAAATAATAAGACATTCCAAATACTTTCCTGTCTGAAATTTTACCTACATCTTGTAGATTTCTCCAACCCCAATATGTCTATAAAATTTCAGAGTATCTTCAACTAGGAACAGGTTAGCGTTTCTCAGTGGATTTGGTGTGTGTGTGTGTGTGTGTGTGTGTGTGTGTGTGTGTGTGTGTCAACATCTCATTCTGTTGCCCAGGCTGGAGTGCAGTGGTGTGAGCACAGCTCACCACAACCTCAGCCTCTTGGGCTCAGGCAATCCTTCTGCCTCAACCTCCTGAGTAACTGGGACTACAGTTACGTGCCACCAGGCTTGCCTAATTTTTAAAGTTTTTTGTAGAGTCAAGGTCTTGTTATGTTGTCCAGGCTGGTCTTGAACTCCTGGGCTCAAGCAATGCTCTTACCCTGGCCTCCCAGAGTGCTGGGATTATATGCGTGAGCCACCACACCAGGCCAGTGGTAGCTTTCTCACATGATGAATTTATCAGAGTCTTGGGAGAACATGTGGAGAGATGAGGAGTGAAGGCAAAAAGAGGTTAAAAAAGAAATAAATCTCTGTTTCAAGGAGAGTAAATTCTTTCAGCTGCCTCTAAAAATATTTATCCTTCATGTGAAGAGACATTTTAAATAATCTTCCTACTGGAATAGCATAAGAAAAAATAAATACAAAGGTAAGAGACTGCTAAGTTTGAATATGTTCCCAAAGTTCATGTGTTGGAAACTTAATCCCCAAAGTAACAGCATTGAGAGGTAGGACCTCTGAGAGATGATTAGGGCATGAGGGCTCTGCCCTCAGGAACAGATGAACATCCTTATCGCAGGAATGGACTTATCTCAAGAGTGGGTTTGTAATAAAAGTGGGTTACGTGCCTTTGGGAGGCTGAAGTGAGTGGATTGCCCGAGCCCGCGGGTTCGAGATCCGCCTGGGGAACTTGGCGAGACCTCATCTCTACAATAAATCAAAAATCAGCTGGGCGTGGTAGTGTGCGCCTGTAATTCCGGCTACTGGGAAGACTGAGGCGGAAGGATCGCCACAGCCCAGTGGGTCAAGGCTGCGGTGGCCAAGAAGGGCCACTGCACTCCAGTCTGGGCGACGGAGTGAAACTCCAACTCAAAAAATAAATAAATAAATAAGAAAAAATAAAAGTGGGTTCTAAAAGGGGTTGTTATAAAAGTCCAGCCCTCTCTTACATACTTTCTTACCACATGATTTCTTCCTCCATGTCATGATGTACCAAGAAGGTCCTCACCAGACACAGTCTCTCAATCTTGGACTTTTCAGCCTCCAGAACCATGAGACTCTATTGTTTATAAATTATCCAGTCTGTGGTATTCTGTTATAGCAGCATGAAATAGGCCATTGGATATGATTGACTATGTACTGATGGTATATTAATGCATCTTCTCTTTAAAAGAAACATATTTACAATAAAATCTCTGGCTACAAAATGCCATTATAAAGTGCCTTCTACAACATAGATTTGGTCCAATGTGAATGAAATCCTATCCTTTATGTAATTGTGGTACATAATGTCCTAATACCAGGGCCATTCAAGGTTTCTGTGGGTGTTTGTGTTTTGGCCTGAACAGTGAGAGCATTCTGATTTTTTTTTTTTTTTGAGTAGGAGTCTTACTCTGTTGCCCAAGCTGGAGTGTAGTGGCACACTCATGGCTACTGCAACCTCTACCTGCTGGGATCCTTCCACCTCAGCCTTCCAAGTAGCTGGATTTACAGGCGTGCACCACCACACCTGGCTAATTTTTTGAGTTATTGTAGAGATGAGCTCTTGATCTCAAACCCCTGAGCTCAGGAAATCCTCTCACCTCTGTCTCCCAAAGTGCTGGGATTACAGTGTGAGCCACTGTGCCTGGCTAGCACTTTTAATTTGTTTAGGGGGCCACTCCCTTTCCCAGTCTCCATTCATGTGCTATGAAGGAGTCACCTCCCCTTAGCTCCATGAGTGGGCATGTTACCAAGGCTTAGCCAATGAGTGTATCCCATTATTCTAGCCCATGGGTTGGTTCATTGACTGGTTCATACTCATTCAGAACCAAAGAGACTCAATTCTAGGACTCTTGTGAGAACCAATGGAAGAAGGTCTCTTTCTCCTAAAAATCAAATTTGGGCAATCTAAGCCTGACAGTGGCAGTTATCACATCACCACATGGGAAGGGTCAGTCTGATGCCAATGAAGAGAAAATGGTAGAGTTGAGAGATGGAGAGAGGGAGAGAGAGAGGGAGAGAGAGAGAGAGAAAGATTGGTTTTGACATTTTTGAGTTCATGTATTCAATAAGATTGAAGGGCCCTGTATTTTCTATTGTTAGAGCCAACAAATTAATCAATAAATTCCCCTTTCCCTGTTCCATTTAGGGTGAGGTTTCCGTCACTTAAACCAGAGAAGTCCTGACTAATAAAGTATTTGACAATAGTTATCTGTCTTTAATATAAAGCAATATATATGTATACATATACACACACATATATATGCATATACACATAATAAATATATATGTTTAGTTCTCCACCAAGAGAATCAGATAAAGCAATATTTTTTTTTTTGAGTTGGAATCTCACTCTGTCACCCAGACTGGAGTACAGTGGCCACTCCCAGCCACCGCAGCCTCGACCTGCCAGGCTCCGACGATCCTTCCACCTCAGCCTTCCAAGTAGCTGGAACTACAGGCGTGCGCTACCATGCCTGGCTAATTTTTGATTTCTTGTAGAGATGAGGTCTCACCAAGTTGCCCGGGCGGGTCTCAGACCCGTGGGCTTAGGCAATCCACTCACCTCGGCCTCCCAAAGCGCTGGGATTATAGGCTGAGCTACTGAGCCCGGCCAATGTTTTTAGGAAAAAAATAATTCTCTTTCTGATGATGTGAACATCTTGACAAAAGAATTTTCTCAATGTCTCAGAATTGGACCAAAAAAAATTTCCTCTGAACTCATTTAAGGAAATAAAATAATAACTCCCATTAGTGAGTGTTTACAATGCACTAGACATGTGCTCAGTGCTGAATTTAACTTCTCTCATTCCATTCTCACAGCCAGTGTCCCCATACTGTGGATGAGAACACTGGGGCTAAGAGCCAGAATTTGAACCCAGGCCTGTCTCAGTTTGGAACCCATGGCCTCAACTACCTCTCCTCCTGGATACATTATGTTTTATACTGGATTCTGCCTTTGTGCATTGGACTGTTGAGAGGAAAACATTTTGAAATCTCATCATTAATAATTCATGAATGAAAGAACTTTATCAGAAAAGAAATTGAATATTTTTGTCTGAAACTTATCCTTAATCTTTTTCAGTGCCTTTAAAAGGCAGGCCCACCATAAATTGACTTTGAATGACTTTTACTTTATTTCATTTCATTTTATTTTTTGAGTTGTGGTCTCACTCTGTCACCCAGACTGGAGTGCAGTGACATGATCATGGCTCATGACAGCCTCAACCTCCTGGGCTCAAGTAATCTTCCTGCCTTGGCCTCCCAAATGCAGGGATTACAGGAATAAGCCACCATGCTTGTCCAAATGATTATTTAAAATGATGAATGGCTGGGCTCGGTGGCTCAGCCTGTAATCCCGCGCTTTGGGAGGCTGAGGTGAGTGGATTGCCTGAGCCCGCGGGTTCGAGACCCGCCTGGGCAACTTGGCGAGACCTCATCTCGACAATAAATAAAAAAAA
>NW_007250696.1:267292-274990 GCF_000164805.1 Carlito syrichta
AAAAAAAAAATTAGCTGGGTGGGGTAGTGCACGCCTGTAGTTCCAGATACTTGGAAGGCTGAGGCGGAAGGATCGCCGGAGCCCAGCAGGTCAAGGCTGCGGTGGCCGGGACTGTACCACTGCACTCCAGTCTAGGTGACAGAGTGAGACTCCAACTCAAAAAAAAAAAAGATGAATGACATCCCAGTGCTCTGTGATATGAAAATTGATGGTTTTACCCCAGCACCAAGTCCATGCCCTCCTCATGGGCCTCATTTGGAGACTTGTATTCAGTATGGAATAGTTGTTTTGACAAATCATATTAGATTGTTGATTTGGGGATGTGTACACTTACATTTAACATCTTTTTGTCTTTAAAGTGTTGTATCTTATAATGGGGAAAGAAAGAACTAGTTTGGCTTATAGCTTCTCTGTGAGGGTGATGGGAATTCAGGATGAACAAAGTGATTTTCTCTGCCATTGCCACAGCAAGGTCCCTTGCCTTGGAATCTGAAGGAATGACAAATGAAAGACTCCTCTCCCTCCCTGTGAGCTGCACAAATAGAAATGACATTTCTTACCTAAAGTGTGATGTTTCTGTAAATGTGACTTTGCACTTTCTGAAAACCATGGCTTTTTGACCCTAGAGTGTGTTTGGAGGAGGTCAGACTCATCTGGGGAAACTTTTTCAAATCCATGTACACACAACACACACACACAAAACACACAAGTATATGCCTCACTTCCTGGGCAGAATGCCAAGTCACACTGCCTAGACATCCTACAGAAAAGTAAGGCCAGCAGACTCTGATAGAGTGCCTGGATGGGGTGGGGGCAATCTCTGCTGCGTGTTTTAACAGGGAGTAATACATGGGTGAAGGGGGCTGCTCCCACCAAATCTGTAGGAAGATGCTGTACTCTGAGGTTTCACTTTGCTTTCTTCTCTTTCTTCACTCTTCTGAGAGATCATGGCAGAAAGAACTCTATTTGGTTTTCTGTCCAGTTTATTTGTCTAGTAACAAAAATCTCTGCTTTGTCATGGGAAAGAAGAAAGGAAGAAGAATTTAAAGAGTATTTCACCGGGTGCGGTGGCCCTTTCGGAGGCTGAGGTAGGAGGATCACTTGAGCCCAGGAGTTTGAGACCGGTCTGGGCAACACAGTGAGAACTTGTCTCTATTTTAAGAGATAAAAATCCATAAATAAATAAATAATACTTTATAAGGAGAATAACAACAGTGCCAGAGTCAAGGATTTCCATCGTGGCTTTTTTGTTATTGCTGGCTTTTGAAGCCCAAGGAAGTCAAATCTTTTGAGCAAATAATGCAAACTCCCTGTGTCCCAGGTTCCTTTTGAAAATATGGAAATAATAATGTAGGTGGTGGAATCATAATGATAATATTGTGCAACAAAAACCAGGAGAAAATTGCCAGGTAAAATTGTCTGAGTGCTTCCGACAGGCCCGGCACAGTTTTAAGCAACTGACAAGAGTGAATTCATGCAAGGTGCTCAAAGCAGGGCAGCAGACATGCTAGGCACTCTTTATTTATTTATTTATGTATTTATTTATGTATTTATGTATGTATGTGTGTATTTATTTATTTATTTATTGAGCTGGAGTCTCAGCTTGCCACCCAGGCTAGAGTGCAGTCGCAAGCTCAATGCCACTGCAGCCACAGCTCACTGGACTCAAAAGATCCTTCTGCCTTAGCCTTCCAAGTAGCTGGAACTACAGGCATGCGCCACCATGCCCAGCTGATTTTTTGTTGTATTGTAGAAACGAGGCCTTGCCAAGTTGCCCGGGGTTGGTCTTGAACCCCTGGGCTCACGCAATCCTCTTGCCTTCGTCCCCCAAAGTGCTGGGATTACAGGCATGAGCCACCGTGCCCAGCCTGATCTTTTTGTAAATTAAATGGAAATCCTTTATTTTTATTTTTATTTTTTAGAGTTGGAGTCTCACTCTGTCGCCCAGACTGGAGTGCAGTGGCCGCTTCCCGACCACCGCAGCCTCGACCTGCTGGGCTCCAGCGATCCCTCCGCCTCAGCCTTCCAAGTAGCCGGAACTACAGGCGCACGCTATCACGCCCGACTAATTTTTTGATTTCTTGTAGAGATGAGGTCTTGCCAAGTTGCCCAGGCGGGTCTCGAACCCGCGGGCTCAGGCAATCCACTCACCTCAGCCTCCCAAAGCGCGGGATTATAGGCTGAGCCACTGAGCTCGGCTTAAATGGAAATTCTTTAAATGATTTACATTATGCTTTAGACTTTTAAAGGTTTCTGTTATCACACTTTATCAGATTTATTTGTAAACCTTGTTTACTGAGATGTTTTAAATGTGATGGTCGTTGAATTTTGCCGAGTGATTTTTTGTTTTGCATCCATCAAGATTCCTATAGTTTACTAATAATGCCAATATAGGAAATTACAATGATCAATTTTTCTATGATCAACCAATTCAATCAAACTTCAATGATAATGTTTTGTTATCTTAATACACCGTTTGATCAAGTTTTCAAATATTTTAACTAGGATATCGGTGGGTACAGTCATAACTGGGACAGCCTAAAAATCAGATTGCTCATCTGTCTGCCTTTCTGATGATCTCTTTGTTTGGGTATATACTTGGTCTGGTTTTTATATCAAAGTCATGTCCATTTCAGAGAATGCATTAGAAATATTTTTTTATGCCCTAAGATAGTTTAAACAGTATAAAAATCATCAATTTCTTAGAAGCCTCAAAGAAGTTTACTAAAGTTATATCAGCTTTGTGTCATTTTTAGAGGTAGGTCTCTGTACTGTTTATCTATTGCTGCGTAAGAAATTATCCCGAAATTCAATGACCAAAAACAACAATAACCACTCGTCTCACTGATTCTGTGGGTCAGAAAATTGAAGCAGCTCAGCTAGATGGTTCTGGCTTTAAGTTCCCCATGAGATGCCGTTAGATAGTGGCTGGGGCTGCAGTTATCAGAGGCTTTACTGGATCCGGAGGATTAAAATATCTCACTAATAGGACTGGCAAGTTGGTGCTGGCAGTTGACCAAGAGCCTCTGTTCCTCTTTTTTTTTTTTGAGTTGGAGTCTTACTCTGTTGCCCAGACTGGAGTGCCTCACCTGCTGGGCTCCGGCGATCCTTCCGCCTCAGGCTTCCAAGTAGCGGGAACTACAGGCATGCGCTACCACGCCCGGCTGATTTTTTGATTTATTGTAGAGATGAGGTTTCGCTGCCCAGGCGGGTCTCGAACCCACGGGCTCAGGCAATCCACTCACCTCAGCCTCCCAAAGGCACGGGATTACAGGCTGAGCCACTGAGCCCAGATCTGTTCCTCTTTTCATGGGTCTTTCCAGAGGACAGCTTGAGTATCCTCACAGCATGGTGACTGGCTTCCCCCATAGAAAGTATCAAAGAGCAAGATAGAAGGTACAATGCCAGCCTGGCATAGTGACTTGCACCTGAAGTCCCATCACTTTGGAAGGCTGAGGTAGGAGGAACGATTGAGCCTAAAAGTTCAAAACCAGCCTGGGCTACTAAGTGACACTCCATCTCTACAAAAAATGTAAAAAATAGTCAGGAATGGTGACAGGAACCTGTAGTCCCAACTACTTGGGAGGCTGATATGAAATTATCACCTGAGCCCAGGAGGTCAAAGCTGCAGTGAGCCATGAATATGCCACTGCACTTCAGCCTGGGTGACAGAGTGAGAACACAACTCAAAAAAGAAAAAAGGAAAAAAGGAAATTGGTCACATTGGCTAGCCCAGATACAGACTATACACGGGCATGAACACTTGGAGGCAAGGATGGTTTGAGAACATCTTTTTTAAATTTATTTTTTCTTTTGAGTCAGAGTCTCACTCTGTCGTCTAGGCTGGAGTGCACTGGCATGCTGCTCACAGCCATTGCAGCCTCTACCTGCTGGGCTCAGGCAATCCTTCCACCTCAGCCTTCCAAGTAGTGGAAACTACAGGTGCACGCTACCGTGTTCGGCTAATTTTTGGTTTATTGCAGAGACGAGGTCTCACCAAGTTGCCCTGGCTGGTCTCAAACCTGTGGGTTCAGGCAATCCACTCACCTTGGCTTCCCAAAGTGATGGGATTACAGGCTGAGCCACTGAGCCCGGTTGAACTTTTTATCTTTTTTTTTTTTTTTTGAGTTGCAGTTTCACTCTTGTCACCCAGGCTGGAGTGCAGTGGCACGTTCATGGCCACCGCAGCCTCAACCCCTGGTCTTAGGTGATCCTTCCACCTCAGACTTTCAAGTAGCTAGAACTACAGATGCACGCTACCAGTCAGTCTAGTTTTGTGATTTATTGAAGAGATGAGGTCTCACCAAGTTGTCCAAGTTGGTCTCGAATCCCCGGGCTCAGGCAATCCACTTGCCTCGGCCTCCCAAAGTGCTGGGATTACAGGCTGAGCCACCAAGCCCAGCCGAACTTTTTTCCTTATAGGTGAGTACTCAGTTGTTTCAATACCATTAGACGAATAGTCCTTCTTTCTACCGATGATTTGAGATGTCACCTTTATTGCATAATATGTTTCTGTAAGTGGTTGTGGCTGTTTCTAGACTTCATAATGTATACCTAGAACAATATTAAGTAGTAATAGTAAGCATGGGACTTTAGTAGGAAGGTTATTCGTTTTTCCTAATAAATTTTGTTTGGGTTGGGCACAGTGGCTCATGCCTGTAATCCCAGCACTTTGGGAGGCCAAGGAGAGGGGATTGCTTGAACCTAGGGGTTTGAGAACAGCCTAAGCAACATAGTAAGTCCTCATCTTTAACAAAAAAAATTTTTTTGTTTAATTAGGCATGTGGTGTGTGCCTGTAGTCTTAGCTACTCGAAAAGTTGAGGCAGAAGGATTGTCTGAGCTCAGCAGGCTGAGGCTCTGGTGAGCCGTGATCGTGCCATTGGACTTCATCCTTGGCTACAGAGTGAGACTCCTACTCAAAAAAAGAAGGAAAGAAAAAAAGGTTATGTTTACATTTGGTCTGAGGTAGATGCCATAATAAAGAATAAAGAATATATTCATCTATTCCTAATAAGGAATTATCTATTCTTCTCTCGTTTCATTGTTTCTTTAAAATCTAGAATCATTGTTAAATATGATCATATTTCTTTTTAGCATCCATAGAGATAATCATGTTATAGACAATAAATATTACCAGATTTTCTAGAGTTGAATCATCCATATATTCATGGGGGAATAAACCTTTGTGGTCATAAATCGCCATTGGATTCTGCTTCTTAATAAATAATTTAGTATTGCAATTAACTGAAAGGCTGATCTGTGGCTTTCCATTTATTTATTTATGCATTTGCCTGCTTCATTTTTCCTTCCTATGATCTATGACTTTCTTACTTTTTGTAGTCTTTTTCAGGTTTGTATTTTATAAAACTCTTCATAAAAGTTAATTTGGAAGATTTTTTTTTTCTAGGCTCCAAAATAGTTTAAATGAAACTGGAATAGTTTAAAGATTTGGTAGCATTACCCTGTGCAATAATCTGGTTCTGATGCTTTCCTTGGGAGAAATTGTTAACTATTTGTATGTTGTACTTTCTTGTGTAATCTAATGAGTGTGAGATGGTGCAACATAAATATATGTTGGGTCACTGTTCCCCCCCCTCCTTCCTGGCACATCTAAAACTGCTAGAATCACTGAAGTGTCATCTAAGTGTCTTTTTGTATGCCTATGAGACAATTGGTGACTGGGGCCTCCTGAATAGTCTAAAGATGGGGGCTGATTGCCAGGGGGATCAAACACATGGTTAGAGGTTTGGAACTTTCAGCCTCACCCTCCTTTCTCCCACCCTCACACACACACACCTCCAGGGCGGGAGAAGGACTAGAGATTGATTTAATCACCAGTGGCCAGTGATTCAATCATCCATGCCTATATAAGGAAGACTCCATTAAACAGCAAAAGGACAGAGTTCAGAGAGCCTCCACATTGTGGGACATGTAAAAGTGTTGGGAGGGTGGCATGTTGGAGCGGGGATAGACACCCTCTCCACCACACCTGGCCCTGTACATCTTGCTGTTGAGGAACAGTTGCCAAACTCTAACATATTTTAAGATGGTTTATTCTGGCTAATAGGAGTGACTGGGAATACGCATCCTCAGGAGGTCCTGAGAACATGTGCCCACCATAGTTGAATAGTAGCTTGGTTATCTACATTTTAGGGAGACAGAAATTACAAAACCATATATCAATACATGTGCCCACCATAGTTGAATAGTAGCTTGGTTATCTACATTTTAGGGAGACAGAAATTACAAAACCATATATCAATACATGTGAGATTTTCATTGGTTTGCCTGGGAAGGAGGGATATTTTCAAGCAAAGGCTTGTGTCCAGAGAGTTGTAGGTTATAGGTGATTTCAAGGATTTCTTGGTTGGTAATTTGCAACTTCTATCTAAGGAATTTTGGGAATCAGTAGAGAAGATGATTTGTTGAGAGAAACAAGCAGAAAACTACAGGTTTGTTGATATGTAAATTAAGTTCTATATGTGGCAGACTTCAGAGATGATAGTTAAGTGTCTTACAAGATTTCTGGAGTCTGGGAGTTCCCAAGAGTCTGTATTGCAGAGCCATAAAATACTTTGATTTTCTTCTTTTATTTATTTATTATTTTTTGTAGAAATGAGGTCTCACTATGTTGCCCAGGCTGGTCTCAAACCCCTGGGCTCGAGCAATCCTGCCTCAGCCTCCCAAAGTGCTGAGATTACAAGTGTGAGCCCACCACACCCTATCTGATTTCCTTCTTTATTATGTGATGTTATGCCAGAGTCAGGGCATGTAGGGTAACAAAATCCCATCTGGTGAGTCCTTGCTGGTTGTGACTCCCCAAGCTGCTTGGTTAGGAATTTGGATAAGAGGAGGAAAAAAAAAAAAAAAAGCAAAACGTCAGATTTCGTTCTCATTGTCCATCTGGCTATTCCTGAGTGGTATCCTTGTATGGTAAACTGGCAGTTCAGTAAGTAAACTGCTTTTCTAAGTTTTTTGAGCTGTTCTAGCAAATGATTAAAACTGAAGCAGGGGTTGTAGGAACTTTCAATTACTAGCTGGTCATTCAGAAGCATAGCTGATAACCTAGACTTGGGATTGGGGTCTGAAATGGGGCAGTCTTAACGGACTGAGGCCTTCACCTGCAGAGTTTGGGCTAACCTCAAATGGATTGTGTCAAAATTAATTTGAACTATAGAACACCTACTTGGTGTCCAGGCAGCTGGAGAATTGGTTAGTGTGGGGGAAAAACCCCACATATTTGATGTCAGAAGTGAAGTGATGTGCGTGGTCTTTTTTTGCTTTGTTTTTTTTTTTTTTTGAGTCGGAATCTCACTCTGTCACCCAGGCTGGAGTGCAGTTGCACGCTCACAACCACCATAGCCTTGGCCTGCTGGGCTCAGGCCATCCTTCCTCCTTAGCCTTCTAAATAGCTGGAACTACAAGCACATTCCACCATGCCCAGTTAATTTTTTTTATTTATTGTAGAGATGAGATCTCGCCAAGTTGCCCAGGCTGATCTCTAACCCCTGAGCTCAGGCAATCCTCTCACATTCGCCTCCCAAAGTGCTGGGATTATAGGTGTGAGCCACCTTGCTCCGGTAATGTGAGCATTAAGAGTTGTGGACAAGCCGGGCTCGGTGGCTCAGCCTGTAATCCTGTGCCTTGGGAGGCCGAGGTGAGTGGATTGCCTGAGCCCGTGGGTTCGAGACCCACCT
>NW_007250696.1:275146-303091 GCF_000164805.1 Carlito syrichta
GACCCCAACCAAAAAAAAAAAAAAAAAAAAAAAAAGAGAGTTGTGTACAGAGGACTTAGGAGCTTTCCTTTCAGGAAAACTTTTCTTTCTGGACATCAAAAATGAGTAGTGGTCTGGGCACCGTGGCTCTCACTTGTGATTCTAGAATTTTGGAAGGCTGAGGAGAGAAGACTGCTTGAGCCCAAGAGTTCAAGACCAGCCTTGGCAACATAGCAAGACCTTTCTCTACAAAAAATCAAAAAGTTACCCAGGTGTGGTGATGTACACCTATAGACCCAGCTACTTGGAAAGCTGATATAGGAGGATCACTTGAGCCCAGGAGGTCGCGGTTGTGGGGAGCCATGATCATGCCACTGCACTCCTGCCTGGGTGGCAGAGGGAGACCTTAATTTAAAACAAACAAACAAAAACAACTGATGCTTTGATATCATGCTCCAGAGTTTGGGGACTGCCATGCTGTCACTGATATCTGCAAAGTCATCGCAATGCTAACCTGGAAAGGCAGAATCCATCAGAAGCAGCTAACATACACTTTTCAGCATGAGAAGAAAACAGTAATGTGAAAGATTTCCAATGGAAGTTTCCAAAGAAAACAATGAACACTGCAAGTTTAATTTAAAACTATTCTTGGAAACAGCTTGCAACCTATCTTCATGGCCTAAATTACTGTATTATAAAAATTTAAACCAGACACAGAAATTAGCATAAATCACAGACAAAGACAAAGAAGGAATCAGGTTAGAGTTGTTGTAGGAGAGAATCTGACTAAAAAAGAAAAACATTGATTGTTGAATTACTTTTGCAGTCTGCTATATAAGTATACATCCCTTCATTATCATTTGATGACGCATATTAAGTCATAAAGAAAGCAACTGCTTTTTAAAACCATTATGAAAGTATACTGTTGCTCTAGAGATTTAAAAGTTAAGGACAGCATTTGCTTTAGACAAAGTAAAAAATGTATATAAAACCAGGTAAATTAATTTAGTATTACCTATCACTTTTTTATTCACTTTATTCTTCTAAATCAAGATAACAGAAACACATCTTTCACTCTTGACAAAGAAAGAGAAATAAAAAGTTAAAAAATGAAACACATCTTAAGTACTTAAATGATTAATTCTTTGCTAAAGAAACGCTAGCTCAAAATTAAGCATAATCTTGTAATTTAGTTTCAAAAAGGTGTGATTTTTGGCAAAATTGAATTTTTTTTTCTTGAGTTGGAGTCTCACTCTGTCACTCAGACTGGAGTGCAGTGGCCGCTCCCGGCCACCGCAGCCTCGACCTGCTGGGCTCCGGCGATCCTTCCGCCTCAGCCTTCCGAGTAGCTGGAACTACAGGCGCGTGCTACCACGCCCGGCTAGTTTTTAATTTTAGAGATGAGGTCTCCCCAAGTTGCCCAGGCGGGTCTCGAACCCGCAGGCTCAGGCAATCCAATCACCTCAGCCTCCCAAAGTGCTGGAATTACAGACTGAGCCACCAAGCCCGGCTCAAAACTGCATTTTTAGCAGAAAATATTACTTCAGGATACAGTGAGTAGAATTTATGAAATTCAATTTATTGTTTCACCTTGAATTTCAAATTAACAGTATAAATGTAGAGGCAAGCCAGGCTTAGTGACTCGTGCCTGTAATTCCAGTACTATGAAGCAAGAGGATTGCCCTGAGCCCACAGGTTTGAGACCAGCCTGGGCAACATGGCGAAACTTCATCTCCACAAAAATAAAAAAAAATTACCTGGGCATGGTGGCACATACCAGTAGTTCCAGTTACTTGGAAGGCTGAAGCAGAAGGATCACCTGACGCCAGTAGTTCGAGTCTGTGGGGGCCATGAGTGTGCCACTGAACATCCAGCCTTGGCAACAGAGTGAGACTCAGAGTAAAAAAAAAAAAAAAAAAAAAGACTGTGAAGACGAATATTGGCAAATACACAGAGGTCCTCAAGACCCATGGACTCCTGGTCTGAGCCCAATAAAGATTGTTGATTCAAAATAAATAAATAAATAAAATTTTTTAAAAATATAAGGCCAGTCACAGTGACTCAAGCCTGTAATCCCAGCACTTTGGGAGGCCAAGACAAGAGGATTGCTGAGCCCATGGATTCAAAACCAGCCTGGGCAACTTGGTGAGACCTTATCTCTACAATAAAATTAGCCAGGTATAGTGGCACACACCTGTAGTTCCAGCTACTTGGAAGGCTGAGGTAGAAGAATTGCCTGAGCCCAGCAGGTTGAGGCTGTGGTGGCCGTGAGTGTGCCGCTGCACTCCAGCCTGGGTGACAGAGTGAGACTTCAACTCAAAAAAAAAAAAAAAAGTGTAGGGGCATAAGGGCTCTTTGTATAGTGACATAGGAGTAGTGTGATGCTAATTTTAAGTACTATGTAAGGAACTAGACAACTCTATTCAAGGTGGAAGAATTAGGCCAATGGGCCACAGTGTAAATATCATTCAGTGTTCAATAATATTGCTGTTTGCTTAATTCTGAAAATTTGAATTTTCGGCTCAACTACTTGTCACTAACATCACTGTTCATAAAAATTAGGCTTTTATGCTTCAGACCCTTCCTGACAGGATCTCAATTAGGCTTCCTGATTCAAAACCTGCTTCTTAGGCTTTGAACTCCACTTATGGAAGACATGGACTCCAAGAATTCCAAGTTTTGGCACGGTTCTATCAAACTAAAAGTATATGTGCATATTATATTTCTCTGTATTCACGTGTGAAAATAAGTAATTTAAAATTTAAGCTGTTAAAAATTTATTTTGAGCCTTAAGAAAATGTGATTATGGGACCCTGGTCACATCCACAGACAACGGTAACCTAGACAGCTGTAACCTTTGTTTCTCTGGTTGTAGATAAGTCATCTTCCTTACCTACCTTGGTTTATAAATGTAGTAAATGACTAAAGGGCACCATGGAAGAGCTCTTCTCTCTTCACCGTTGATCTTCATTATAACCCTAACCCTCTTAACTTTCTCGAACAATTTACCTTTCTCACACAAAAGTTCTGCTACTAGCCGGGCTCGGTGGCTCAGCCTGTAATCCGCGCCTTTGGGAGGCTGAGGTGAGTGGATTGCCTGAGCCCGCGGGTTGGAAACCCGCCTGGGCAGCAAGACCTCATCTCTACAATAAATCAAAAAATCTGCCGGGCGTGGTAGCACATGCCTGTAATTCCGGCTACTCGGAAGGCTGAGGTGGAAGGATCTCCGGAGCCCAGCAGGTCGAGGCTGCGGTGGCCAGGAGTGGCCATTGCACTCCAGTCTGGGTGACAGAGTGAGATTCCAACTCAAAAAAAAAAAAAGTTCTGCTACTTGTCATTTGCAGGCCAAAATAAACAAGCACACAACTAGTACAAGAAGGGGGCTTTATTCCAAAAGCGACAGATGGGGAAATGACCGGGCTCATGCCTCAAAGAACGATTTCACAATTTTAAGCTGAGGACAGGGAACTTTAAGGGGAAAAAATGGAACGAGGACTGTCTGGGAGAATACAGGAACTGATCTTGCTCCAATGGTTATCTCAAGTCATTGTCCACCTGGAGGCTGGCTGACACTGTCCTAAGTGTGGGCGATGGAGATTCTGCTGTGGGGTCTCCAGACGCTGCTATTACAAGATCAGGCTCTGCGATCGCTTAAGCAGGTCCACAATTAGATTAATGGGTTTCAGGATCAATGTGTAAGGACAAGCTGAGAGTGAAAGAAAAAAAAAAATCTTTAAAGTGGAGGCTTCTTGAGAAACAGGCTTAAAACCATTTCTCCAAAGCTGAAATGGAAATTCTCAGTTACATAATGACTTCATGGCTATCACATTATCTTTTTTAAAAAAATCTTTTTATTTTATATATTTACTTTGCATTTGGGTCTCACTCTGTCATCCAGGCTGGAGTGCAGTGGCACAATCACAGCCACTACAGCCTCAACCCTCTGGGATCAAGCAATCCTCCCACCTCAGACTTCCGAATAGCTGGAACTATAGATGTGCGCCACCACACTTGACTAATTTTCTGATTTTATTGTAGAGATGAGGTCTCACCAAGTTGCCCAGGCTGTCTTCAAACCCCTGGGCTCAGACAATCCTCTTGCCTCAGCCTCCCAGAGTGCTGGAATTACAGGCGTGTGCCACCGCATCCAGTTTATCACATTATCTTAACATAAAATACTAAATACACTTTTTTTTTTGAGTTGGAGTCTCACTCTGCTGCCCACCTAGAGTGCAGTGGCATACTCCCAACCACCGCAACCTTGACCTGCTGGGCTCCGGCAATCCTTCCACCTCAGTTTTCCAAGTAGCTGGAACTACAGGCGCATGCTACTATGCCTGGCTAATTTTTGATTTATTGTAGAGACGAGTCTCGTCTAGTTGCCTGGTGTGGTCTTGAACCCACGGGCTCAGGCAATTCACTCGCCTTGGCCTCTGAAAGTGCTGGGATTACAGGCTGAGCCATCGAGCCTGGCCCACTTTTTTTTTTTTTGACTTGGGGTCTCACTCTGTTGCCCAGGCTGGAGTGTAATGGCACGCTCATGGCCACCACATTCTCAACCTGAAGTGATCCTTCCACTTCAGCCTTCCAAGTAGCTGGAACTACAGGCATGCACCACCATGCCTGGCTAATTTTTATGATTTATTGCAGAGACGAGGTCTCATCAAGTTGCTCAGGCTGGTCTTGAATCCATGGGCTCCCGCAATCCTCTTGCCTAGACCTCCCAAAGGGAGAGATTACAGGTATGGGCCACCGCACCTGGCATACACTCTTTTAAATTAAAATTAAAATAAAAACAAGCCATACCAGACAATCCAAATTATAACTAGCTAAATTATTATAACTCATATACCAGCCTTATATTTAAAAAGATAAAATCCTACTAAACTTATTTGTTTTTTGACTGTATAAATTAAAACAATTTTTTTTTTTTTTTTTTGCAGACAGGATCTGACTGTTTCCCAGACTAAAGTGCAGTGATGCAATCAAAACTCACTGCATCCTCAAAGTCTTGGACTCAAGTCCTCTGGCCTCTACCTCTCAAGTAGCTAGAACTATAGGTGGGAGTCATCACTCCCAGTTAATTTTTAAACTTTTTTCTTTTGTGTAGAGACAGAGTGTTGCTATATTATCAGGTTGCCCTCAAATTCCTGGCTGCAAGCAATCCTTCCACTTTAGCCTCCCAAAGCACTAGAATTATAGGTATGAACCTCCACACCTGGGCCTCAAAATTTAACTTTTAACTTCAGAACACTGACCCAATTTCTCTAGAGTCTGTGTTTTCCAGATGGCCATTCCCAGCTTTGGCTTAAATAAATTCTTTAAATTCTAATCCTTTGAATTATTTCAGGTTGACACATGGAACCAAATAAAGTTGGATTTCAAATATAATTGGGTCACATTCTACTTAAAAACCTTCTGAGAAAGTCTTTCATAATTTGGCCCCAGCCCACATTCTATCCTCACTCCTGATACTCTCCTTTGGACATCTTATTCAACTTTGTTTATGACAAAATAAGATGTTCAATCAAGGCTCATTTTTTTTTTTTTTTTTTTAACTTTTGCCCTGAATACTCTTCCCTTTCTCAATGTGATAAGCTATTTCTCATCCTTCAAGGTCTGGCTCACATCCTAATACTATAAGAAGTCTTTTTTTTTTTTTTTAAGTTTTCAAGCAGAGTTTATTTAGAAAGTAAATTAGAGAGAGAGAGAAGATTTGCTTCCCCAAGGAAGGGGAGGGACCAAAGCTAAGAAAACATGGCGACCATAGCTCAAAGAGCCGCCTGGACACACCAGAGTTTAGCAAAGCAATAGCCAAGAAGTCTTCTTGACCCCAGTTAATCAACATTCACCTTTTTCTTTCTGTATTACAGCATTTAACTATATGTCTTTCCCCCTAGACCAAGAGTCTTTCCCAGTAGACCATGAGCTTCTTGAGAGCAATGGCAATGCCTTACTCATCTTCATATTCTGGTCTCTGCCACTGTTCTCTGACACTACTGCCTAGCACAATGTCTAGCATAACACAGTTTTAATGCATGAGTGAATGCTGAGGTAATATGATCCCTGGTTGCTCCAGACTGCAATCTGGGGAAGAGGACATTCGTCTGATTAGGCAAGAAAGAAACAAACCTATGCAATTTAAGCAAAAAAACTATATACAACTCATAACAATTTAAACTCAAAATGTTATTTGGAGATTAAAAGTAAGGAAGCTGACTTAGAGTCTGTAATACTGAGTGATCTATCACAGAAACAAAAACAAAGAACTGAGTACCACATGTTCTCACTCATAAGCAGACCTTGAACAATTATCATATTACAAGAAAGGGATTGGTGCCAGGTGCGGTGGCTCACGCCTATAATCCCAGCACTTTGGGAGGATGAGGTGAGAGGATTACCTGAGTCCACAGGTTCCAGATCAGCCTGGGCAACTTGGTGAGACCTCATCTCTACAATAAATCAAAAAAATTAGCCAGGCATGGTGGTACGTGACCTGTAGTTCCCGCTACTTGGAAGGTTGAGGGAGAAGGATTGCCTGAGTCCACTAGGTAGAGGCTGTGGTGGCCGTCAATGTGCCACTGCACTCCAGCCTGGGCGACAGAGTGAGACTCCAACTAAAAAAAAAAGAAAAAGTGATTGGCAGTCATGGGAAACTGCCAGGGGAACATCTTATCAACAAGGGTACTTGCATAACGAACATTTTTATACCTAACCCTGAATTGTACCCCACATTTTAAAAAAAGAAAAAATTTTTTAAAAAGTAGATTAGATTTCTACATACATTTTTCCCCCATACATTTTATTATACTGAATTGCAAAATTATTAAAGTTGCATAGCTTTGCGATTCTTTTTTTAAAAAGTTAGGAAGCTTAGGTATTTATAGTAAATACAGAAATTAAATGTAAAACATTTGAAATGTGCACAGGAGATGGTGCTCAGAGGTGGGTGGAGTATCCAAGTCTTGTTCCTATATATACTGTCTCTAAAGAGAGTGAACTATTATGACCGAGTAGTTCATTTAGACATCCATTATTGCCTTATTTCTTCAATACTTTTCCTATGTGTTTGAGTTGTTTTCCTATGTGTTTGAGTTGTTTCTTCAATACTTTTCCTATGTGTTTGAGTTGCCCTTCTTTTTCAATTTAAAGTCACAATACTTCATTTAAACAAACAGAATAGAAAAACAATGCTCATCCCTATAGGGGTTGATGATAAATTACATTTTCTTCTTTTGAGATAGTCTTTTGAGATAGTGTCTTGTCCAAGCTGGAGTGCAGTTGCTACTCACAAGTGCTATCGTAACTGAGTGCAGCCTTTAACTCCTGGGCTGAGGTCATCATCCTGCCTCAGCCTCCCAAGTAGCTGGGACTATAGGCATGTGCCACCATGACCAGCACAAATTGCAATTTTTTTTTTTTGAGTTGGAGTCTCACTCTGTCACCCAGACTGGAGTGCAGTGGCCGCTCCCGGTCACCGCAGCCTCGACCTGATGGGCTCCGGCGATCGTTTCCGCCTCAGCTTCCAAGTAGCTGGAACTACAGGTGCGCACTACCACACCTGGCTAATTTTTTTTATTTATTGTAGAGATGAGGTCTCACCAAGTTGCCCAGGCGGGTCTCGAACCCTCGGGCTCAGGCAATCCACTCACCTCAGCCTCCCAAGGCATGGGATTACAGGCTGAGCCACTGAGCCTGGCACAATTTTTTTTTTGAGCTGGAGTCTCACCATGCGGCGTTGCTCAAATTGGAGGTCAGTGGAACACTCATGTGGCCCAGTCTGGTTTCGAACCTGTGTTCTGGAATTACAGACATGAGCACATTCAGCATCAATCATTAGGTCAGCCTGTTCTCTGACCTGCTTCCTCATAGTCATTGGTGGCCTATTACCCCAGAATCACGAACACCTTGTCACAAGACCATAATAGTTCCCCTTAACTGCTCTATAGACAACCACTTAAACATTGTGAAATGTGAAGCTTTCCATTTGTGATATTCTTTCGGGTCCTGCCTACTGGCTAGCTGATCTGAAGGACACCATGAAGAGCTGACTCAACAAAATAGAAGATTCTGCATGCTGATGATTTTATCACCCTAACCTTGACCAGTCAACAACCTCAATTTTCCAACCCCTTATCCTCCGCAATACCCTTAAAAATCCCATCCGAAAACTCCTCAAGAAGACAGAGTTATGGGTCCATCCTGTCTCCTTGCCTGGCCACCCTGTGATCATTAAACTCTTTCTCTGCTGCAAATTCTGCTGAGTGTGTGCTGGTCTGTTATTGTGCAGCAGAAATATGAAACTGTTGTTCCTATAACGATGGTTTCAGTATATTACTTTCTGTTTTTTTTTAAAAAGTCATTCCTATACCAGAATGACTAACCATAACTTATCTACACATAGAACTCATGAGCCCCGCTCACTCAGCACTTTGGGAGGCAGAAGCGAGAAAATTGTCTGAGCCCATGGGTTCAAGACCAACCTGGGCAACATGGCGAGACCTTGTCTCTACAATAAATCAAAAAAAATTAGCAGGGCATGATAGCATATGTCTGTAGTTCCAGCTACTTGGAAGGCTGAGATGGAAGGATCACCTGAGCCCAGCTGGTTGAGGCTGCGGTGGCTATAAATATGCCACTCCAACCTGGGTGACAGAGTGAGACTCCAACTCAAAAAAAAAAGGAACTCAAACCGGACTCGGTGGCTCAGCCTGTAATCCCGCACCTTTGGGAGGCTGAGGTGAGTGGATTGCCTGAGCCCGCGGGTTCGAGACCCGCCTGGGCAGCGAGACCTCATCTCTACAATAAAATTTTAAAAATTAGCCGGGCGTAGTAGCATGCACCTATAATTCTGGCTACTCGGAAAGCTAAGGCGGAAGGATTGCTGGAGCCCAGCAGGTCGAGCGGGAGCGGCCAATGCACTCCAGTCTGGGCGACAGAGTGAGACTCCAACTCAAAAACAAAACAAAACAAAACAAAACAAAACCTCATGAGCCCCACAGAAGCACATCCCCAAAGCATGGAGTACCAATTCTACTTCCTTTACCCAAGTACCTGCAATGTCTGCAGCCACTACAATGAACCGGACATAAGGAAAAGTGTGATGAGGGGGAGGTGGGAATGGAAAGAGACAATGGTCCTAACCAGTTATGAGTAATGGAGCTAAACATCGCAAATGTTACAAAGTCCATTTGACCAAGTGACTACATCAGTAAAGTCCCTCTCAGTATCTTGGAAGGGGCCTGTGTCAGGGGAGGCCCTGCGATAAATCTGCCTCTTACCTAATGCAAGAGAGAGGGAAAAATCAGTCTCTCTCCAGCCCTCACATGGAAATGAGAATAGCAAAGGCTGATGGCAAAGAATATAGTCAAATTTCAAAGGGTCATTTTGTGTTATTTAAGAAAATAGATTCGTGACCAGCCTGGGCAACTTGGCAATAATTTCTCTACAATAAATCAAGAAAAATTAGCTGGGAGTGATGGCGCATGCCTGCAGTTCCAGCTACTTGGAAGGCTGAGATGGAAAGATTGCCTAAGCCCAGCAGGTCAAGGCTTCGGGGGCCGTGAGTGTGCCACTGCACTCCAGCATGGACGACAGTGAGACTCTGATTCAAGAAAAGAAAGAAAGAAAGAAAGAAAGGAAGGAAGGAAGGAAGGAAGGAAGGAAGGAAGACAGAAAGAAAAAGAAAATAGCCCTGTCCTAGCCAGCCTTGGTGGCTGACGCCTGTAGTTTCAGAACTTTGAAAGAGGCAGGAGGATTATCTGAGCCCAGGAGTTCAACATAAACCTAGACAACACAGCAACACCTAGTCTCCACAAAAAATGAAAAAATTAGCAGGGCACTGTAGCATGTACCTGGAGTCCTAGCTACTCAGGAGGCTGAGGTGGAAGGAATACCTGAGCCCAGGAGGTGGAGGTTACAGTGAGCCAAGATAGTGCCACTGCGCTCCAGCCTGGGTGACAGAGTGAGACCCCAATTCAAAAAATTAAGAGCCAGACGCAGTGGTTCACGCCTGTAATCCCAGCACTTTGGGGGCTTAATCTGGAGGATTGCTTGAGCACCGTCTCAAAAAAAGCCAAACAAAAAATAAACACAACTTAAAAACAGCAGGGAAATCCAAGGTGAGTACTCTAAGTAGTGCTGGGAGGATGGTGCAGAAGAATATATGTCAAGAATATTTGTAAGAATATTTGTCGCCGGGCTCGGTGGCTCAGCCTGTAATCCCGCGCCTTTGGGAGGCTGAGGTGAGTGGATTGCCTGAGCCCACGGGTTCGAGAACCACCTGGGCAGTGAGACCTCATCTCCACAATAAAAAAAAAAAAAAAAAAAAATCAGCCGGGCATGGTAGCGATGCCTGTAATTCCAGCTACTTGGAAGGCTGAGACGGAAGGATCGCCGGAGCCCAGCAGGTGGAGGCTGCGGTGGCCGGGAGCAGCCACTGCACTCCAGTCTGAGCGACAGAGTGAGACTCCAACTCAAAAAAAAAAAAAAAAAAAGAATATTTGTCAAGTTCATTGTAAGTGTGCCCAGTCAAAAAGCTTATAAATACCAGTTTAGGGCACAAAGGAAATGTCTAAAATTTTTGACCATTCTTGTAATTTTTATTTTTTTATTATTATTTTTAAAAATCTGCTTTCCTGGCTGGGCATGGTGGCTCACACTTATAATCCCAGCACTTTGGGAGACCAGGGCAGGAGGATCACTTGAGGCTAGGAGTTTGAGACTAGCCTAGGCAACATAGCGAGACCCCAACTCTACAAAATTTTTTTTAAAAATTAGCTAGGCATGTCGGTGCATACCTATAGTAGTCTCAGCTACTTGAGAGGCTGAGGCTGGAGGATCCCTTGAACCCTGGAAGTTAAGGCTGCAGTTACCTGTGATCTCAGCACTGCGCTCCACCCTGGGTGACAGAGTAAGACCCTGTCTCTAAAAACAAACAAACAAAAAAATCAGCGTTGCTACTAAGGGTCACAAAATGGCTGGTCAAAAACTACATCAGGGCCACAGTTGTGTTTTATTTGAAAATTGTTTGTTAAGCAGGCAGAGACCCAAATAAAAAGCACAATCCCATTCACAATAGCCACCAAAAAAATGAAATGCCTCGGCATCTTCCCAACCAGAGAAGTGAAAGATTTTTACAATGAGAACTACAAAACACTGCTCAAAGAAATCCAAGAAGACACAAACAAATGGAAAATGTTCCATGCTCATGGATAGGAAGAATCAACATTGTTAAGATGTCCATCCTACCAAAGGCAATCTACAGATTCAATGCACTACCCATTAAGTTACCAACATCATTCTTCTCAGACCTGGAAATGACAATATAGAAATTCATATGGAAACATAAATGACCACAAATAGCCAAAACAATCCTTAGCAAAAGAAACAAAGCAGGAGGTATCACACTTCCCGATTTCAAACTTTACTATAAGACTACAGAAATCAAAACAGCCTGGTATTGGTACAAGAACAGGCACATAAGCCGTGCTCGATGGCTCAGCCTGTAATCCCACGCTTTGGGAGGCTGAGGTGAGTGGATTGCCTGAGCCCGCGGGTTCGAGACCCGCCTGGGCAATTTGGAGAGACCTCATCTCTACAATAAATAAAAAAATCAGCCGGGCATGGTAGCACATGCCTGTAATTCTGGTTACTCGGAAGACTGAGGGGAAAGGACCCCCGGAGCTCAGTGGGTCGAGGCTGCAGTGGCCAGGAGTGGCCACCGCACTCCAGTCTGGGCGACAGAGTGAGATTCCAAGTCAAAAAAAAGAACAGGCACATAAACCAATGGAACAGGATAAAGATTCTGGAAACAGCCTCAATTCCTCAACCAACTCATCTTTGACAAAGACTCCAACAATAACCACTGGGGAGAGGAGAACCTATTCAGTAAATAGTGCTGGGAAAACTGGCTGACCACATGCAGAAGATTGAAACAGGAACTCTACCTATCACCATACACAAAAAGTAATTCTAAATGGATCAAAGTCCTAAACTTAAAACCTCAAACTATAAGAATCTTAGGAAACACAGGAGACACCCTTATGGAAATTGGAACTGGGAACCAACACCTTAAAAAACAAGATAGACAAGTGGGACCTCATCAAATTAACGAGCTTCTGCAAAGCAAAAGAAACCATCAAGAGAGCAGGGAGACAGCCCACAGAATGGGAAAAAAAATATTTGCCAACTCTATATCTGACAAAGGCCTAACATCTAACATCTGCAAGGAACTCAAACATGCCAAAAGGAAAAAAATAAACAGCCCCTTTAAAAAGTGGGCAAAAGACGTGAATAGACACTTCTCAGAAGATATACAGGCAGCCAAGAGACACATGAAAAAGTGCTCAGCCTCATTCATCATCAGAGAAATGCAAATCAAAACCACATTGAAATACTACCTCACCCCAGTAAGAATGGCCATCATTAATAAAGCCAACAACACATGATAGCAAGGATGCGGTGAAAAAGGAACGCTTCTACACTGCTGGTGGGAATGCAAACTAGTACAACCTCTTTGGAAGACAGTGTGGCGATTTCTGAAAGAACTAGAAATTGACCCTCCATATGACCCAGCAATTCCCCTGTTGGGACTATACCCGGAGGAACTCAAATTATTCTACAAAAAAGATACCTGCACACGTATGTTTGTTGCAACTCTATTTACAATAGCAAAAATATGGAACCAACCATGTTGCCCATCGAAGCTGTACTGCATTAAAAAATGTAGTACATGTACACAATGGAATATTATGCAGCCACAAAGAAGGACAAATATATGACCTTTGTAGCAACTTGGATGGATTTGGAGTTGATTATATTCATATTCAGTGATTTATCACAGAAACAAAGAACAGAGTTCCATATGTTCTCACTCATAAGTGGACCTTGAACAATTATAATGCTGTAAGAAAGCGATTGGCAGTAGTGGGAAACTGTCAGGGGAGAAGGGGTGGGATTGGCAGTTGAGGGAAATTGCTAGGGGAGGAAGGGGCATACCCCATCAACAAGGGTACCTGCAAGATCAATATTTATATACCTAACCCCAAATTGTACCCCACATCTTTATAATAAATATTTTAAAAAAAGAAAATTGCTTGCTAATTGAAAATTGCCAGTTAACTACAGACCTCATTGTTCCCCTTGAACATGACCTGCTGGGGCTTTGTAGGCAATTCAGTTTTGACCTCTAATAGACTAAACCAATCCTGTGGATAGGAAGAAGAGAGTTACACTAAAACAGGATTCTGATATACCTTCTGAGGTGGGAGGGTGATGTGGAGGATTTGAGGAAAGGAGGCATAGTCTGTGAGAATTTATGGTTCTGTTGAATGCTAAAGCAGGTGGGTAGAAGGGAGAAGGAGCCCAAAATGGAGAGCAGGATAGGAAGCAGGTTTGGGAATCCCAGGTGTGAGCACTCAGTGCCTGTGTGACCCTAGATGAAGACTGTGCCCTCTCTAAATTTGTTTTCTTCATATATAAAATGAGAATATAAGAAACTATATTCATTATAACCAGTGTCAAATGAGATACACGTGCAGATTGTCCCTGGTTCCTTGTAAGTGTATTGTTTTCTTATACATTCTGAGTTAGAAGAATGATTACACTACTAAATAATTTTTTTAAAAAATATAAGTATAGTGCATTAGTGTAATGCATTTGAAAAATAATTTTAAAATATTTATTTTTAGAGGTAATAATAATAAATTATATTCCACAATGGAGTTGTACCCACCTAGGCAACTTGGCGAGACCTCATCTCTACAATAAATCAAAAATTAGCTGGGCTTGGTAGCGCGCGCCTCTAGTTCCAGCTACTTGGAAGGCTGAGGCAGAAGGATCACCGGAGTCCAGCAGGTCAAGGCTGCGGTGGCCGGGAGCGGCCACTGCACTCCAGTCTGTGTGACAGAGTGAGACTCCAACTCAAAAAATAAAAAATAAAAAATAAAAAATATAAATAAATAAATAAATAAATAAATAAGTAGATAAATAAATAAATAACTGACCGGACATGGTAGCACACACCTGTAGTTCTGGCTACTTGGAAGGCTGAGGCAGAAGTATCACCTGAGTCCAGCAGATTGATGCCGGGGTGGCTGTGAGTGTGCCACTGCACTCCAGCCTGGGCAATGGAGTAAGACTCCAACTCAAAAACAAAACAAAAAACCTGGTACCAAAGAGTACATAGTATGACCCCACTTTTTATTTAAAAAACTTAATATATCTCGATCTCTGTGTCTAAGAGTTTAGAAGACTATATTTCAAAATATTAACAACACTGGCTATTTCTGAATGTTGAGCTTTCACACGATTTTTGTTTTTAATTTATCTATATTTTCTAATATTTTCTTTTTGTGTGTGTGTTGGAGTGGTGAGTGCTTGTAGACCCAGTAATGCAGGAGGAACACCCAAGAGTTCCAGGCTCTTGTGAATAGTCACTGCACTCCATCCTGGGCAACATGAGATTTCTTTTTTTTTTTTTGCGATCTCGAAAAAAAAAAAAGGAATCCAAGTTGGCCATCATCAGGTTATTGCAGGAAAAAATGCGTGGAAGTAAAAAGTTTTCTTAGCCGGGCATGGTAGCGCGAACCTGTAGTTCCAGCTACTTCGAAAGCTGAGGCGGAAGGATCGCCGGAGCCCAGCAGGTCGAGCCTTCGCACTCCAGTCTGGGTGACAGAGTGAGACTCCAACTCAAAAAAAAAAAAAAAGTTTTCTTACACTTAAAGAAAGGTTAAAAGAGAAAACACCTCAGTTTTAAAAAAATTGGTAAAGGACAATTAAGTAGAATATAGTACTATCAAATGAAGAGGCATTTGAATACTGTTTATGATAACAATTACTACACCTTTTAAAAATTATTTATAGCTGTAAATATTTTTTCTTAAGTTTTTATCACTTATAAGAGAACAGTCACCAACGTAAATTAATAAACACACATCCACAAAGTTCTTGCAGACTTCAGATCTAAATGTATTTCAAAGAAATTTACTCTGACTTTCCAACATCAGTGTGTTTTCCAGTCATTGTAGTTTTGTTAAAGAGAGGAAAAGAAAACTATCTCAGAGATCATTAATTGTGCAGGGACATGAGCCTCCTAGAGGAATGTTAGGAAGGAAATGACTTTGTGTCCGACATCAATGGATGAAAGGCCACCATCTGGCTGGGCATTGTTTCACCCCTCCGTGTGGTCCCCTGAAATCCACCATATAAAAAATATATATATTTTTTGAGTAGTAGTCTCTCTGTCGTCCAGGCTGGAGAGCAGTGGCACGTTCACAGCCACTGCAGCCTAGGCCTGCTGGGCTCAGGCGATCCTTTCACTCCAGCCTTCCAAGTAGCTGGAACTACAGATGCATGCCACCACACCTGGCAAATTTTTATTTATTAATTTATTGTAGAGACGAGGTCTTGCCAAGTTGCCCAGGTTGGTCTCGAACCCCCAGACTCAGGCAATCCTCTCACCTCTGCTGAGATTATAGGCATGAGAACCCACATTTGAGAAAAACACAAAATCTTTTACAAGAAGCTCTAAAATGCAGTGTTCAGCCTTAATAAACCAAAATTGGTAGAATTGACATCATTTTATTATATCGTCAGCTTTTGAGCTTGTGCTACACTTGTGTTCCTCAAAGAGGTGGCAAAGAAATTGGAGGTACAGTCAGGCCCAAGAGAAGCTCTCAGATCCAGGGGACACAGGCAGGCAGGAAAGTAAGAAGAGGGTTAACAATGGATGTGCATCATCCAAATGACCAGTGAGCAGATCAGATGTTACAGGCCTAGAGGAGAGAATGTTCTGGAAGCTGGTCTTATGGATGAGATGGACTTGGTTTGGGTTTCCAAAGAGTTGTTGCAAAGTTACAGATTAAGAGACAAAAATTGTCGAAGCCATTCCCAGCATGAGTAAAACTGAGTTTAAGTAACACTGTGAAGAGTGAATTTTAAGTTCAGTAACGCTTTGTAATAACAAATTTAATCACATAAGTAACTGTGATTGCAATCATATCCAAGTAAAAATATTAGAATGCAATTCAAGCCAGGTGTGGTGGCTTGCAGCTGTAATCCCAGCACTTTGGGAGGCCAAGGCAGGAGGAATGCTTGAGCCCAGGAGTTCAAGACCAGCCTAGGCAACATAGCAAAACCTCGTCTCTACAAAAAAAAAAAATTTTTTTTAATTAACCAGGTGTGGTAGAGCATTCCTGTAGGCTGTAGGCCCAGCTACTTGGGAGGCTGAGGCAGGAGGATGGCTTGAGCCCAGGATGTCAAGGCTGCGGTGGGCTGTGATGGTGCCACTGCACTTCAGCCTGGGCAACAGAGTGAAACCTTGTCTCAAAAAAAAAAAAAGAAGAAGAAGAAGAAGAGGAAGAAGAAAAAGAAAGAGAAATTAACTAGAGTTTCTTGTCTGAACCCCTAGGGAAGTGGGAGGCTTCCCTGCAAGGCTGATCAACACATTCTCTCTTAAACAGTGAGCCAGAGGCTGCCTGAGGACAAAACAAAATGGCTTCCATCTCCAGGAATTTCATCCTCCCCCCATACCTCTTCTAAACTGACTCCATAATGGCTCTCAGCTCAGGAGGGTTGTACCCGGTAGGCACAGGACTTGCTTTATAGATAGCATCTCCTGTAAAACCTAAGAATGGTATTGGAATTATTTTTCAGACTTTGTACTCTGATGGAACTGAGGCCACACCCATGCCTAGAACATCAGGAAGCCAGCTCAACTGTGTTCTGCCAGGCACTCTCCTAGAAGTTGGCTCTGTGACAGAAAGACCATCTCAACATCCTCCATGACACCATCACCCAATCAGCAATGCCCGTCCCCCTACATATCAAGTTTCCTTTAAAAACTCTAGCCTTGCCAGGCGGGGTGGCTCAACCCTGTAATCCCAGCACTTCGGGAGGCCGAGGTGAGAGGACTGTCTGAGCTCAGGGGTTCGAGACCAGCCTGGGCAACTTGGTGAGACCTCATCGCTACAATAAAAAAAAGAAATAAAATAAAATAAACTGGGCATGGTAGTGCGTGCCTGTAGTTCCAGCTACTTGGAAGGCTGAGACGGAAGGATCACCTGAGCCCAGCAGGTTGAGGCTGCAGTGGCGGTGAATGTGTCCCTGTACTCCAACCTGAGTGACAGAGTGATACTCTGACTCAAAAAAACAAAACCAAAAAAACTATAGGCTCTTGATTGGGCTCAGTGGCTCATGCCTGTAATCCCAACACTTTGGGAGGCTGAGGCGACAGGATTGTCTGAGCCCAGGGGTTCGAGACCAGCCTGGGCAACTTGTCAAGACCTTGTCTCTACAATAAATCAAAAAATTAGCTGGGTGTGGTGGCACACGCCTCTAGTTCCAGTTAAGTGGAAGGCTGAGGTGGAAGGATAACCTGAGCCCAGCATGTCGAAGCTGTGGTGACCATGAGTGTGCCAATACACCAGCCTGGGCTATAGAATGAGACTCTGACTCAAAAAAAACACAAAAAAAACTCTATCCTCTGAGTTTCCAAGAGGAGGATTTGAGTATCCACCCCCCCCAACCCCCCACTGCCCTCCTTGTTCACCAGCTTTGTGATATTAAACTCTTTCTCCATTGTAATGGCTGCATCTGTTTTGTTTTTTCTTTTCTTTCTTTTTTTGAATTGGAGCCTCACTCTGTCGCCCAGACTGGAGTGCAGTGGCCGCTCCTGGCCACCGCAGCCTCGACCTGCTGGGCTCCGACGATCCTTCTGCCTCAGCCTTCCAAGTAGCCGGAATTACAGGCATGCGCTACCACACCCGGCTGATTTTTTGATTTATTGTAGAGATGAGGTCTCGCTGCCCAGGCGGGTCTCGAACCCGCGGGCTTAGGCAAGCCACTCACCTCAGCCTCCCAAAGGCGCGGGATTACAGATGAGCCACCGAGCCCGGCTCTGTTTTGTTTTTTCTAGGCAGTGGCCATAGGAACCTGGTCAGGCTATAACAGTTTTACACGATTTTATATTTTATATCACATAGTTCTAACATATTTGATTTTAGAATCTTCCTTATTGTTGGATATTTAGGCTGTTTTGTTTCGTGCTTTTGCAAATTATGATGCAGTGAACATCCTTCTTGATACAGTTTTGAGCACAATTATTATGACCTTCTTAGAATAAGGACTCAGAAGAGGAATTTGGGGACCAAATATTACACAATTTTCAGCGTGTTTTTTTTGAGACAGGAGTGGCACAATTATAGCATGGCAAAATGCTTGCCCTTCAGCTCATCCTGAGACTGTTTTCACACTGGTATGTTTTTTTTTAATTTATTTTTTATCAATATTTTTTATTATGATGTTGTGGGGTACAGTTAAGGGTTAGGTATACAATTACGCTTCATTCAGGCACCCTGTTGATAAGAGGTGTTTCCCAGTCCCCAGACAGATATTTGCTACTGCTAATCCCATCTCCCTCCCCCACCCATAGTTTCCCAGTACCGTCAGTCAATTTCTTATAGTAGTACATTGGATGTTCAAGGTCCATTATATGAGTGAGAACATGTGATACTCGGATCTTTGTTTCTGTGAGAGGTCACTCGGTATTATAGACTCTAGTTCCATCCAAGTTGCTGCGAAATTCATGATTTTGTTTTTTTTTTTATGGCTGTGTAGTATTCCACCATGTACATGTACCACATTTTTTTAATCCAGTTCACTTTTGATGGGCAGCATGGTTGCTTCCAGGTTCTTGCTATTGTGAACAAAGCTGCGATAAAACATACGTGTGCAGGTATCTTTTTTTATAGAGTGATTTGAGTTCTTCAGGATATATTCCCAGTAGGGGAATTGCGGGGTCATATGGGAGGCTGATATTTAGAGCTTTTAGGAATCGCCACACTGCTTTCCACAGAGGTTGCACTAGTTTACACTCCCACCAACAGTGTAGAAGTATTCCCTTTTCGCCACACCCTCTCCAGCAGCTGTTATTTTTTGAGTTGTAGACAATTGCCATTCTGACTTGGAGTTAGGTTGTATCTTTTAAGCGGCTTTTCTTTCTGTCTCTGGTGCTCAACTCCCATTTCCCACACTGCCCCATCCTTCTAAGAACTGAAGGATGCTTATCTGAAGGCCCTTGTCTTGAAAGCTTGGCCTGAGGCATTCTGCACCCCACCCCCAGGAATGTAATATTCATCTTCACTTGATAAACATGCATACCTTTTGTTTTGGAAACGGAGTCTCACTGTGTTGCCCAGGCTGAAATGAAGTGGCACTATCATAGCTCACTGTAACCTCAAATTCCCGGGCTCAAGCAATCCTTCGGCAACAGCCTCCCAAGTAGTTGAAACTATAGGCACACGCCACTATACTCCACTTGAGGCAGGGGCCCTTCTGAAAATGCTGGAATAAGGAAAGGGAAAATAAGTTACTTCCTGCTTCTTTGTGCTACACTTTTCTCTGGCTTTTCACTTTGGCCAGCTACATGTTCAAACTTTTGGCAAAATCCAATCAGCACAGTAATCTTGTAAGTCAATTAGCAAATAGGACATGCAAATGAAATAATTATGTAAAACCAATCAGTGTGTGACAAGTAATGCTAGCTGTCACCTCCAGCTATAAAATATCCAATCAAATGAATAATGCCAAACTGCTGCCTTGTATGGGTGACAAAAAAATTAAAATGTATATAAGACAATGCCTCTCTACATTTGCGGCTCAGCCTTCGGGTGCGAATCCACTAAGCCAGTGCCGGCTGGAATAAATGCTGTTTTCCTGGCAAAAGTAGCCTCGGTATCCCATCTCTTTCTATGGTCCCACTACACACTAACTTAAAATTTTTTAATTTGTATTATTGTAGAGATGAGGTCTTGCTTTGTTGTCCAGGCTTGTCTCAAACTCCTGGCTTCAAGTGCTCCTCTCACCTCAGCCTTCCAAAGTGCTGGCTAACTCTCCCTTCTAAGAAAAAAATTATAAACCCAAGTGCTGCCAGGGGCTCAAAATACAAATAGTTCAGTTCTGAGATATATGAATTGCCTTAGTCACTCAGGAATGACTTTTGAAAAACACACAGGACTAATGTATCCTTTTTCACAGATAAACATTTCTTTTCCAAAGCTGTCTACAGTGACACTTATTTTTAGGGTCCTGTGGCTAGCACATTGGCCTAAGGCATGATCGATCTTTTCATTTCTGCTCTTTTTCGTGGGGAAGGCAGTTGCCATCAACTGAATCAACTGTGTCATGCACCAAACTAGTAGCTACCTACACAAATGGTTTACTGGGGCCTTGGGCTTTTATTTTGTAGACAGAGTCATTATTTCTCTCTGGTTCCACTTGGAAGTTGAGAGGAAAATTTTGTAACTGCAATGAACAAATATTAAGTGTTGCTTCTCTGACCAAAACCTCTTTGAGTGATACATTTTGGTTGCTGAAGTCGTTTCCATTTGGATATGCAGGTCTCTAACTCCGGTTCCAAGTGTAATAGGTGCTCCTATTACACCCATAGGAACGGACAATTCCTGTGAGGCAGGAGGATAGCCTGAGCCCAGCATGTTGTACCGACAATTCATGGCAGCCAAGCTCCTAAGTCTCTTGTTCTCTGTATAGCACCATTTCTTTTTTCTTCCTTTCGTGGAATCTTCTTGAAAAACATAATTATTAGCTGAGTATGGTGGTACAACCCAGAATTTCCGTTTTAACTTTTGAGAAACGATTTTAAGCCTTATTTTGTTTTGTCTCCACTTGAAGATTTATTTGTTATTTATTTTTTACATTGGTTGTTTGGAACACTGAACACATTTTTGTTTAAACAAAGATTTGAGAGCCTACTGTGCACCAACACCATTCTCCATCAAAACAATAGAGTGAGTATTGTTTTGGTTCCAGGGCCAGCTCATTAAAGCCTTTTTACCTAACATGGAACTAAACTGTACCACACATTGTGCAAGTCATGCCTTTGAGCCTGGAAACAGAAGGCCACATGATAAGAAGACAGGGAGAAGAAAGAGAAAGGATGGAACTTTCCCTGTTGTGGCAACTCACTACAGCCTAGGACCAGTAATTCATAAATACTTGTTATTTGGGGCTAGGTGCTCTTCTAAATGCTTTATCTGAAGCAACTGCTCAAGCACTCAAGCATTTTTTTTTTTTTTTCAATTGAAGTCTCATTCTGTCACCCAGGCTGGAATGCCGTGGCATGCTCATGGCCACTGCAGCTTCGACCTGCTGGGTTCAGGCAATCCTTCTGCCTCAGCCTTCCAAGTCGCCAGAACTATAGGCGCGCACTACCATGCCCGGCTAATTTTATTTATTGTAGAGTCAAGGTTTTGCCAAGTTGCCCAGGGTGGTTTTGAACCCATGGGCTCAGGCAATCCTCTCGCCTCGGCCTCCCAAAGTGCTGGGATTATAGGCGTGAACTACCACGTCCCGCCCTGCCTAAGCATATTAAACAGATGTACCAAGGTGCTCCATGCTCCAAAATGCCCTATTCTGCAACTTCTACCCCTCAAAATCTGCATTACCTCAGTACAGCTAATCTCTGGTGTGAGGAAGAAACGTTCCAGACTTGCTTTTACTTTCAAAGAGGATACTTCAGAAATCAAATGCATTTCTGGTGGCGTTCAGGCAGATGGATCTGGCAGTGAAGGACAGGCAAGAGGGTTCCTGGTCACTGGGTGGACAGGTTGGTCCTTCTCAAGAATCAGTCCTTGAAGGACACACCTCAGAGCTGTTTCTATTTTCACAGCATCTTCCCTTCTTCCTTTCTGAATGTGAGAGAAGCACTGGAGGAAAGGACCAGCAAAGATAAATTCTTACACTCAGCTTCTTTTAAATTCTACAGAACATACCAAGGCAGGGGGGCATCAAGACAATGTTGTGAAAGAAAAATGGGAGACTTCTTTGTGGCCAGTTTTCCTATTATCGTTGTTTGTTTGTTTCTTAATTTTTTTTTTTTTTTTTGAGTTGGAGTCTCACTCTGTCACCCAAGCTGCAGTGGCACTCTCACCATCACTGCAGCCTCGACCTGCTGGGTTCAGGTGATCCTTCTGCATCAGCCTTTCAAGTAGTTGGAACCATAGCCGGGTGCCACTATACCCAGCTAATGCTCTGATTTACTGTAGCGATGAGGTCTCTCCAAGTGGCTCAGGCTGGTCTCAAACCCCTGGGCTCAGGCAATCCCCTTGCTTCTGCCTCCCAAAGTGCTGGGATTACAGGCGTGAGTTATCATGCCTGGCTAATTTTTTTTTCTTAAAAAAATTTAAAAATTGAGATGAGGTCGCTGTGTTGCCCAGGCTGGAGTGCAGCGGCTATTCACACAGGCAACCCCACTACTGATCAGGGTGGAACATTATTGTTGTCAGTATGCTAAAACACCTGTATTTGCTGATGACTGACTGACTCATATTAAAATTAATTTACATTTACTCCTTTTTAGGGGAGCTCTAAGTGGAAAAGTTTAAAAATTTTTTTAATTGGCCAGGCATGGTGGTATGTGTCTGCAGTTCCAGCTACTTGGAAGGCTGAGGTGGAAGGATAGGCTGAGCCGAGCAGGTCAAGGCTGTGGTGGCCATGAGTATGCCGATGTACTTCAACCTGGACAACAGAGTGAGACTCTGACTCAAAAAAATAAAAAAGCAATAGTTTTACTTTCTATCTTCCATTTAGGATAGAAAAAAAGTAATGTCTAGAATTTTTTTTTTGCTAGAGTTCTTTCTTCAGAAGTAAGTAATTAAATAGTTCGTTAGAACTATGCTGTCTTTTTAGTAGCCACAAGCCACATTGATTATCTAAATTAAAATTAAAAAGCAAATAAAATTTAGTCTGGGTGTGGTGGTTCACGCATGTAATGCTGGCACTTTGGGAGGCTGAGGCAGGAGAATTGCTTGAGCCTAGGAGTTCAAGACCAGCCTATGCAACATAACCAGACCTCGTTAAAATAAAAAAATTAGCTGGACATGGTGGCCCACGCTTGTAGTCACAACTACGGAGACTGAGGTGGAAGAATCACCTACCATATTGACCAGTGAAAATGCAGAGCATTTCAATCACTGCAAAAAACTTTATTGGATACTACTGCTGTGGAATTAAAATTTTGTGGCTGCCAATGTGAATGGTTTCTGAAACCTTACCAAATACCAAGGTTTTCAAGGAGGTAGAGTTGAGAAAAGTTCTTTGTCCAACTACCAATGGAAACTTACACTTTTGCAATTCCTCTTGTAAATGTCATACCATGGGTAATTCTCTTCTGATAATTGAGAACAATCTCTCATTCCAAAACTAAGGCACGTTACCTATGTCTTGACTAAATACTCTATCGGTTTTCTCACTAAATATACACAACAGTTCCATAGGGGAGGTATTATTATTTTCAAAAAAGCAGATGAGAAAAGAAAAGTTCAGAGTGATGAATTTACTTATTCCAGATCATTCGACTGATAAGGGGATCATGAGAATTTACACCTTCTTCTGTCTAATTCCCAAACCCTGCGTACTGTTTATCCCACTCTGCAGTCTTTCCACTAGAGAAAATAAGGATAGGGCTTCCTGTATATGAGTCATTTTAGATATCTTGAGCCAGACTCTCAACTTAGTAGCTCTGTGACCTTGGGCAAACAATGTTACCTGTGTCCTCATTTGTAAAATGGGAATGTTAACAACAGCAGCTACCTCAGAGTGTCATCGTAAAATCAGATGAAGAATACGTGAAACATTTGGAACAGTACCTGACACGTGGTAAGAGCTCAGTAAATGTTTACTCCTATTGTCTAATTCAGCATTTTTAAAAGAGATTAAGAAAAGACCTTTTAGCAGTGTGGTGGCTCATGCATGTAATCCCAGCATTTGGGAGGCAGAGGCAAGAAGATTGCCTTAGCCCACGGGTTCGAGACCAGCCTGAACAACATGGTGAGATGTTGTCTCTACAAAAAATAAAAAAAATTAGCTGGGCATGGTGGTGCATGCCTGTAGTTCCAGATACTTGGAAGACTGAAGCAGAAGGATCACCTGAGCCCAGCAGGTCGAGGCTGCAGTGACCATGAATGTGCTACTGCACTCCAGTCTGGGTGACAGAGTGGGACTCCAACTCAAAAACAAAAAAGACCTCTTGGTAGATTCATTTGCTAATTATTTCTAACTTGGTCTGGAGAAGTATTTGACAATTGACTCTAATTGGTTTTCAAGATATGAAACAAAGAGATTGGATGACTAAGCCTACCCTCATCTCCACCTTCAAGAAACAGACTTCAGTCCATCTAGTGAGGCATCAAGGGAGGGGAAGCGTCTCCAAAACGTCTGAGCTACAATAGTAGAAAAATCTTCAGAGCTCAGGAGGCTTATCCAGAGGTTGGAGAGATTGTCTATCTTCACTTAATCTTTTTTTTTTTAGAATGCATTATAGGAATAGAGGGTTGGGAATTTTGGAGAAAGAATATTATCAGATAAAAGACCACACAAGGGCTGCTGCAAACTTACTGGTCATCAATTTTGTAGTCCTCTTTCTCTCTCTCTCTCTCTCTCTCTCTTTTTTTTTTTTTTTTTTTTGGAATTGGGGGTCTCACTCCGTCACCCAGGCTGGAGTGCAGTGGCACAGTCATGGCTCACTGTAGCCTCTACCTCCTTGGCTCAGGTGATTTTTCTGCCTTAGCCTTCTGAGTAGCTGACTGCAGTCCACACCACCGCACCTGGCTAATTTTTTAATTTTTTTGGAGAGTCAAAGTCTTGTTACATTGCCCAGGCTGATCTCGAATGCCCAGACTTGAGTGATCCTCCCGCCTTAGCCTCCCATAGTGCAGGGATTACGGGTGTGAGCCTACATACTCAGATATTTTGCAGTTCTGAACCACAAGACCCCCAAGGAAATCCTTTCCCACTGGCCCACGGAAGAAAGACAATTCATAAACATTGAGAACCTGATATGTTTCTTGGGGCAATCGTTTTCATGCTCTGTGGCAGAAAACCAGAGTACCAAAGTTGAGTACCCCTTTACCACTTAGGACAGACAAGTGTTTTATGCCTAGAAAAAAAGTTGAAACAAACTATGCCCAATATTGCACAATTCTAGCAGCAATGGATACACACACACACACCACATACACACATGCACACACCAAATACACAGGCAATAGCAGTATTCCAAACCTTAGAGAAAAGAGCTCTGAACCATTTAACCAGGGAAATGGAAAACAGCAAGTTCTAACAGCAGGGAAATAACCACCAAAAAAACCCAGAACACACCTAAAAAATAAATATCCGGGTCTCCTTCTCCTTAGATGTGTTGTAGCAGAGACCTTCTGGAGTCGATTACATCGTCTACCTCTTAGAATAATTCTAATGGTGATGGGTTGGGTGAGGTTTCAGACCCATCAAAAATGGAATAGCTTCACACAGTAGACTTGTAGAAGAAAGGGAGAACTTCAGAAAGTTGGAATCTCTGTTAAATCTAAAGCAATATTTCATTTTCCTGTAGAGCTAGACTTTAGCAAACTGTTCCTTCTTCAGATCTGAGTGTTGCAGGCAGAACAGGAAGACAGGTTGAAAACATCATTGCATAGTAAAAGGAATCATTTATTATGATACAGACTCATTTAATTTACTGTGTTATATAAGATTTAGGAGTCAAAATTAAATTACATTTCTCTCTTACTGCTTTTCCAGTTTTCGTCAAATATCTTTTTTTTTTTTTTAAACCGGAGTCTCACTCTGTCACCCAGGTTGGAAGGCAGTAGCATGCTCGCGGCTACCACAGCATCCACCTGCTGGACTCAGGCGATCCTTCCACCTCAGCCTTCCGAGTAACTGGAACTACAGGTGCACGCCACCATGCTCGGCTAATTTTTTGATGTATTGTAGAGATGAGGTCTCCTCAAGTTGCCCAGGCTGGTCTCGAACCCATGGGCTCAGGCAACCCTTTTACCTGGGCCTTCTAAAGCGCTGGGATTATAGGTGTGAGCCACCACACCTGGCCACAAGCACTTTTTAGGCATGATTTCATTTTATCTCCACAACCCCTGAGTGGGATCACTAGTAAGTAGCAGAGCGGGGATTTCAAACTCACATTTCTCCACCCTCTGGCCAGAATGCTGTTCTGTCCTGCATGTGGTATGCAAACCTTAGGGAAGACAGCAACCACCAGTCACCCCAATTACTAGCCACACTGAGGTTCTGTCCTACAAAGAAAAGTTTGCATTTAGAGGTTTTCCCTTTGAACTCCTTGTCAGCATGAGACCTTCCTACCATTTTCAGTTCAAACAGAACTCTTACCACCTACACACACACACACACACACACACACACACACACACACACACACCATGGCTTTGATGTTGGTTTGTTGGTTTCCACCCAAAATTCCTTGATAAGGAGCAGCTGTCTTTACACGAACACCAGCAGAAGAATGGAGAGAGGGCATGTCTTGCATGTTCTATTGTTTTGACTTTATTTTCCCTTACCTTCCATTGAAACCTAGACAGTTGTTTCAGACTTTACCTGTGCCACCATACCTGGCTAGTTTGTTAACTCTTTTTTTTTTTTTTTTTTGAGTTGGAGTCTCACTCTGTCACCCAGACTGGAGTGCAGTGGCTGCTCCTGGCCACCACAGCCTCGACCTGCTGGACTCCGGCGATCCTTCCACCTCAGCCTTCCAAGTAGCCGGAATTACAGGCACGCGCTACCACACCCGGCTGATTTTTTGATGTATTGTAGAGATGAGTTCTCGCTGCCCAGGCGGGTCTCGAACCTGCGGGGCTCGAACCTGCGGGCCCAAAAGCGCGGATTACAGGCTGAGCCACCGAGCCTGGCTGGTTAACTCTTTTTGTAGAGATGAGGTCTCCCTATATTGCCTAGGCTGACCTTGAACTCCTGGGCTCAAGCAAACCTCCCTCCTTGGCCTCTCAAAGTGCTGGGATTACAGGTGCGAGACACCTGGCCAGTAGCCATCTTTTAAAAAAAATAAAACATGGCTAGGCGTGGTGGCTCACATCTATAATCCCAGCACTTTGGGAGGCTGAGGTGAGAGGATTGCCTGAGTCCACGGGTTCGAGACAAGCCTGGGAAAGTTGGTGAGGCCTCATCTCTACAATAAATCAAAAAATTAGCTGGGCATGGTGGCACATGCCTGTAATTCCAGTTACTTGGAAGGCTGAGGCAGAAGGATAGCCTAAGCTCAGCAGGTTGAGGTTGTGGTGGCCGTGAGCAGTGTGCCACTGCACTCCAGCCTGGACAACAGAGTGAGATTTTGACTTTAAAAAAAAAAACCCCAAAGTAGGTGAAACTAATTTTAACAATGTATTTTATTTAACACCATATATCTAAAATGTTGTCATTTAAACACGTAATTAATATTAAAATTATTAGTGAAATAGCTTAAATTACTTCTTCATGCTGTCTTTGAAATCTGGTGTATATTTTACACTTATAGCACATCTTAACTAATTCATTTTCAAGTCAAGGTCTCACTCTGTTATCCAGGCTGGAGTGCAGTGGCAAGATTCTGGCTCATGGCAGCCTCTACCTCCTGGGCTCAGGCAATCCTCCTGCCTCAGGCTCCCAAGTACCTGGAGCTACAGGTGTTCACCATCACACCTGGCTAATTTTCTGGGGTTTTATTTATTTATTTAGAGAAGTCTTGCTATGTTGCCCAGGCTGATCTCAAATTCCTGGCCTCAAGCAATCCTCCTGCCTTAGCCTCCAAAGTGCTGGGATTATAGGTGTTAGCCACCTCACTTAGCCTAGGGTTTTTTGGTTTTTTAAGTAAAACTGGTCACAAAAACTAACTTGTTGATGGTTTAGGAAAACCTTCTGCAGGTAGAGTTGGTCTTTAGGTTAGAACAAGAAAAAGGAAGATCAAAAAATCAAAAAATTAGCCAGGCATGGTGGCGCATGCCTGTAGTTTCAGCTACTTGGAAGACTGAGGCAGAAGGATTGCCTGAGTCCAGAAGGTTGAGGCTGCAGTGGCCATGAGCATGCCATAGCACTCCAGCCTGGATGATGGAGTGACACTCTAACTCAAAAAAAAAAAAAAAAAAA
>NW_007250696.1:303364-314969 GCF_000164805.1 Carlito syrichta
CCTTTATTAAAAAAAAAAAAAAAAAATTGGCTGGATGCAGTGGCTCAGCCTGTAATCCCAGCACTTTGGGAGGCTGAGTGAGTGGATTGTCTGAACCCAGGGATTTGAGACCAGCCCGGGCAACTTGGTGAGACCTCATTTCTACAATAAACCAAAAAAAAAATTAGCTGAATGTAGTAGAGCGCACATGTAGTTCCAGCTACTTGGAAGGCTGAGGTGGAGGGATCACCAGAGCCCAGCAGTTGGATGCTGGGTTGGCCATGAATGTGCCACTGCACTCCAGCCTGGGTGACTGAGTGACTGGGTGACTGAGTGAGACTCCAACTAAAAATAATAATAATAATAATAATAATAATAATAATAATAATAATAAAAGTAAATATTCATAAAAAGTTTGATTTCCCTCTTTTATTTAAGATTATTAAAACAATAGTTCTAACCCAAATAATTACTGTATCTTTTTCTATGACATAATGTTGGTTCAAAGTTATTTTATGAAATACCTCATTTGATCAACTACATGGTAGAAAGATAGGACTTGCTAAACTGTTATACAGATGAGGAAACTAAGATACAGAGAAATGAGTAACTTGACTATGGTCAAACAGCCTGTTGGAAACATTGTTGCAGTCATGATCTTAGTGTCTCTTTTTTTTTGAGTGGGGGTGGAGTCTTACTCTGTCATCCAGGACTGGAGTGCAGTGGCAACCACGACCTGCTGGATTTAGGCGATCCTTCGCCTCAGCCTTCCAAGTAACTGGAACTACAGGCACGTGCTACTATGCCCGGCTAATTTTTTGATTTATTGTAGAGATGAGGTCTCACCAACTTGCCCAGGCTGGTCTCAAACACCTGGGCTCAAGTAATCCTTTCACCTCGGCTTCCCAAAGTACTGGGATTACAGGCTTGAGCCACCTTGCCCGGCCCTGTCCTTAATTTAAATGGGATTATTTGTCATTATGCCCCAGACCTCTGGGACATAGCCTTCCAGGTTAGCATGAAAGTCACTGTTTTGAAATCATAAGGGCCGCACCCCCATCAGACTTTGGATAATCATTGTTTTTTTGATTTGTACTAGGATGCAAAAGAAAGAAATCCCTGTGCTTTCTGTCCATCTTTGTGGTAGCCAAGATTGAATTGGGGAATACATTTGAAAAAATTAAAAAACAAACCATAAGGGACTTGGCACAATGGCTCATACCTGTAACCCCAGTACTTTGGGAGGCTGAGGCCGGAGAATTGCTGGAGATCAGGAGTTTGAGATCAGCCTAGTCAACATAGCATGACCTTGTCTCTAAAAAATTAAAATTAAAAAAATTAAGCCAGGCTTAGTGGCTCAGCCTGTAATCCCGCGCCTTTGGGGAGGCTGAGGTGAATGGATTGCCTGAGCCCGCGGGTTCGAGACCCGCTTGGGCAGCGAGACCTCATCTCTACAATAAATCAAAAAATTAGCCGGGCGTGGTAGTGCGCGCCTGTAGTTCTATCTACTTGGAAGGCTGAGGCGGAAGGATCGCCGGAGCCCAGCAGGTCGAGGCTGCGGTGACCGGGAGCGGCCACTGTGCTCCAGTCTGGGCGACAGAGTGAGACTCCAACTCAAAAAAAAAAAAAAAATTAGCTGGGCATGGTGGCAAGTGACTGTAGTCCCAACTACTTAGGAGATTGCAGTGGAAGAAGCTCCTGAAGCTAGAAGGTTGAGGTTGTGGTGAGCCGTGACCTTGCTACCGCTCTCCAGCCTAGATAACAGAGTGAGACCCCCAACTCAAAAATAAACAAATAAATAAAATCACAAGGTCAAGATTAGAGCCAGGGTTTAGACGTTTACTGGCTATGAGAACGTGAGCATGAAGGGAGAACCCAGGAAGGGAGTCTTATAGCGATTCCTCCACTTTTGGCCTCAAGGATTCCTCCACCAGTAAAACCTGCTTAACTTTCCCCCACTTAATTGTTTATCCCTAGGGCAGAAGGAGCGATGTATCTGATTGGGGAGTTCAGGAAAAAGAATTGGGCAAGCAAAGCCCAATCCCTTCTTGGGTTCTCTTTTTAAAAAATTATTATTATTATTATTATTATTATTATTTGAGTTGGAGTCTCACTCGGTCGCCCAGACTGGAGTGCAGTGGCCGCTCCCGGCCACCGCAGCCTTGACCTGCTGGGCTCTGGCGATCCTTCCGCCTCAGCCTTCCGAGTAACTGGAATTACAGGCATGCGCTTAGAACTCCTCTGTTCAGGTCTGCATTCCAATTTGCTATAGGGAGGAAGGGGTCTGATCTGCCAGAGAAATCTTTGTCAGAAGGGAAGTCCCCTGCAGACACAAGGCCAAGTCCTCCAACCTTCCTTTTTTGGGGGGGTCTTAGTCAGAGTCTCACGATCTTACCAAGGTTGGAGTGCAGTGACATGATCAATCACAGCCACAGCTTCCACTTCCTAGACACAAGTGATCCTCCTGCCTCAGTGTCCTAAGTAGCTGGGACATCGGTGCATGCCACCATGCCTAACTTTTTTTATTTTTGTAGAGAAGAGATCTCTCACCAGGCGCAGTGGCTCACACCTGTAATCCCAACACTTCAGGAGGTGGTGGCAAGAGGATTGCCTGAGTTCAGGGGTTCAAGACCAGCCTGGGCAACATGGCAAGACCTCGTCTCTACAATAAATAAAAAGTTAACAAGGCATGATGGCACATGCCTGTAGTTCCAGCTACTTGGAAGGCTGAGGCAGAAGGATCACCTGAACTCAGCAGGTCAAGGCTGTAGTGGCTGTGAGTATGCCACTGCACTCCAGCCTGGGTGATACAGTGAGACTCCAGCACAACACAAAAAGAAGTCTCACTATGTTGTCCAAGTGGGTCTTGAACTCTTGGTCCCAAGTGATTCTCCTGCTGGGCTCCGGCGATCCTTCCGCCTCAGCCTTCCGAGTAGCCAGAATTACAGGCATGCGCTACTATGCCCGGCTGATTTTTTGATTTATTGTAGAGATGAGGTCTCGCTGCCCAGGCGGGTCTCGAACCCGCGGGCTCAGGCAATCCACTCACCTCAGCCTCCCAAGGCCCCAGATTACAGGCTGAGTCACAGAGCCTGCCTACAAAACAAGTTCTTACTTCTCTATCAAGATTTGTTTTCAGTGTTGCCCTGAGAGGTGGCTCACACCTATAATCCCATCACCTTTGGAGGCAGAGGCATGAAGATTGCTTGAGGCCAGGAGTTTTAAACCAGCCTGGGTAACATAGGGAGACCTTGTCTTTACAAAAATTAGCCAGATGTGGTGGCACATGCCTGTAGTCCCAGCTATGCCCAGGAGGTCTTGGCTGCAGTGAGCCATGATCATGCCATTGCATTTCAACCTGGGCGACAGAGCAAGACCCTGCTAAAAAAAAAAAAAAGTTGTTTCTGGTGTCACTTCTGTGAAGGCTTCTCTGATACCCTCTCTTCTGTTGTCATACTGAAGTATCTGTTTGTTCACATGCCTGTTTCTCTTTCAGTGACTTCCTTGAATTCTAGGACCACCTCTCATACACTCAATTGGAGAGAATGTTGCAGGCTTGGTTCTGATGTTGGGTTGCCTGTGTTCAAATCCCAACCACTGCTAGTAAATTGTCTGGCCTGGGGACACATGCTGGATCACCCTAAGCCTTGGTTTTCTCATCTACAATATATAGATAGTAATAGTATGTCGCAGGACTGTTATGAAGATTAAATGAGTTAATATTTGTAAAACTCTTCAGAACAGTGTCTGGCACAAAGAAGGCATTTAATACATGTTAGTGACTATTGTTGTTGTTATTGATTTTTCTTTTCTTTTCTTTTTTTTTTTGAGATGGAGTCTTGCTTTGTTGCCCTGGCCAGTCTTGAACTCCTGGCCTCAAGTGATTCTCCTGTCTTAGACTCCTAGAGCTGAGAATTCCCATTTCAGCTTTTGAGAAACAGTTTTAAGTCTTTTTCTCTCTTAGCCTACACTTTTTATTTTTAGTTGGAGTCTCACTCTGCAGCCCAGGTTGGAGTGCAGTGGCATGCTCATGTCCACTACAGCCTCGACCTATTGGGGATCCTTCTACTTCAGCCTTCCAAGTAGCTGGAAACACAGGCGCAAGCCACCACACCCAGCTGATTTTTTGATTTATTGTAGAGAGGAGGTCTCTCCAAGGTGCCCAGGCTGGTCTCGAATTCCTGAACTCAGGGAATCTTCTCGCCTCCACCTTCCAAAGTGCTGGGATTATGGGCATGAGCTACTGCGCCTGCCCCGCCCCCCCCCTTTTTGACTCAAGGTCTTATCCTGCCCTCCAGGTTGGAGTGCAGTGGCATAATCATAGCTCAACCTCCTGAGCACAGATGATCCTTCTGCTTCAGTCTCCTTAGTAGCTGGGACTACAGGCACATGCCATCATGCCCAGCTAATTTTTTGATTTTTTTGTAGAGATAAGGTCTTGCTATGTTGCTCAGGCTGTTCTGGAACCCCTAGGTTCAAGTAATCCTCTTGTCTCAGCCTCCCAAGGTGCTGAGATTACAGGCATAAACCTTTTTCTCTCTTAGCTACACTTTAAAGATTCATTTTTCCTTTCTAATCTAATCGTGTACCTGCTTGAAAGATCCCAGAGGCTGATCTTGTTTTTGTTTTTGTTTTTTTTTGAGTTGGAGTCTCACTGTCGCTCAGGCTGGAGGACAGTGGCACGCTCCCAGCCACCGCAGCCTTGACCTGCTGGGCTCTGGCAATCCTTCTGCCTCAGCCTTCCAAGTAGCTGGAACTACAGGTACATGCTACCACGCCTAGCTAATTTTTTGTGTGTGTGTGTGATTTATTGTAGAGATGAGGTCTCACTGCCCAGGCGGGTCTCGAACCCGCGGGCTCAGGCAATCCACTCACCTCAGCCTTCCAAAGGCGCAGGATTACAGGCTGAGCCACCAAGCCCAGCCAGAGGTTGATCTTGTAAAGCACCATCTGGGGGCCCCAGAGCAGAATCTCCATTGCTCACACTTAGGACAGTGTCAGTCAGCCTCCAGGTAGACAATGACTAGAGATAACCATTGGGACAAGATCAGCTCCCTCTACTCTCCCAGACAGTCCTCATTCCATTCTTTCCCCTCAAGGTTCCCTGTCCTCAGCCGACAATTGCGAAATGGGTTTTTTGAGGCAAATCTGACCATTTCCTTAACTGCTGGCTTTTGGAATGAAGCCCCCTTCTTGTTACTATGCTGCTTGCTTGCTTATTTCAGCCTGCAAGCAACAAGTAGTATAACTTGCCATCTAGTGACACTTTCAAATGTGTTGAGCATCCAGGCATGAACCACCATGCTTGGCCTGAGCTCTGCATTTTAAAGACTCATCTGCATTGCCGTGTTACATTCACTGCTATGTGGCACAGTAATTCACAATGTACATCTACCATATTTGCTAACAACTATTCCCAAAACGGACACCCTGACTGTCTCCAAGTTATACTGTGGAACTTGTTTTCTTTATTCACTATGGTCACAAATATATTGACATTTCTTTACTTTTGTTTTGCCAACAAGTTGTTTCTTGGATGAGAAGAAATAGTATCCAAACAAATACCCAAAGAATATTCAACCAAATCCGAAACTGCCTGGAGCTGTGGCTCATGCCTATAATCCCAACAAGTTGGGAGGTCAAGGCAGGAGAATTGCTTGAGGCCAGGAGTTCTAGACCAGCCTGGGCAACATAGCAAGATATTACCTCTAGAAAAACAACTATAAAAAAACTCTCAAACTATATCCAAAATCTTGTATAGATTAGATTGTCAAATGTGTGTCACATAGACTCTGTGATAAATGTAGAGGTTGGGGGGGCTCACACCTGTAATCCCAGTACTTTAGGAGGCCTAGGCAAGAGGACAGCCTGAGTCCAGGGGTTCGAGACCAACCTAGGCAATTTGGTGAGACCTCGTCTCTACAATAAATCAAAAAATTAGTTGGGTTTGGTGGCCTGCGCCTGTGGTTCCAGCTACTTGGAAGGCTGAGGCGGAAGGATCGCCTGAGCCCAACAGGTTGAGGCAGTGGTGGCCATGAGCATGCCACTGCACTCCAGCTTGGGCAACAGAGTGAGACTCCTACACACACACACACACACACACACACACACACACACACACACACACAGAGAGAGAGAGATAAATGTAGAATTGCTGTAATTAGCTTCAAAAACAGATTATTTACATAATGTATTATGACTTCCTGCTAGTTTTCAATAACTTCTTTAGTCCCTTTCTCCCTCCCTTCCTTCCTTCCTTTTGTTTTATTCTTTCAAGCAAATAAATATTTACTGAAGGCCTTTTCCTGCAGCCACTGGCCAAGTCAAGGGTTTATAAAACACAAGAACACCGCCCTGTAACAAGGAACAATTTAGTAAAATGTGTGTTGTGGGAGTAGGAAACAGGCTGATAAATGAGTGAATATATGCATATATACTTACATATGAGAGTTGTCTGCAAACAATGAAGAATTTGTAGACAGCTTTGTCTTGCTGAGTCAGAGAAAGCTACCTGGAGAAGAGAAAATTTGAGTTGGATGTTGAAGAACAAGTAAACGGGGAGATCAGAGGCCAAAAATACAACTGGTCTATGGAGAGCCTGATGGGTATTATAAGGCATGGGGCTCCTGACAGGGTATTTGAGAGCTGTGGGTAGCAAAGCAGGGTGGATTTGGATTAGAATGGGCTGTGTGGGCCTTATCTTGTTATGTTGACATCAAGGACCTATTGAAGGTTTGATGGCAAATTAGACTTGATTAGACGGGTATTTTAGAACAATAACTTTGGTAGGTTAAAGGAGGGTAAGAGACTGATATGAGGAAGATTGCCAATGGACCAGGGAAGAAATATTGAAGGCCCACACAAAAGCATGGTGTATTTCCTACTTCAGTGGTCTATTTTTCTACCTGAAAAAATAAAATAAGATCTGGGAATGTGGAACCATGTTTGGCAAGGAAAAAAACAAAATACAATAAAAAAAACCCAACGATAATAAAAAAACAACCTAAAGGATCCTTGTGGTGATACAGTTGTTCTGTATGTTGACTGTGGTGACATAAAAACCCACACATATGATAACATTGTATAGAACAAAATATACAGACACACACGAATGGATCCAAGTGAAACCAGGAAATCTGAATAAGATTGAGGTTTGTAGTCATTTTGGTACTTTGGGTATCTTTTTTTTTTTTGAGATGGAGTCCCATTGTCACCCAGGATGAAGTACAGTGGCACACTCACAGGCACAGCAGCCTCAACTTGCTGGGCTCAGGCGATCCTTCCCCTTCAGCCTTCCAACTAGCTGGAACCACAAGTATGCGCCACCACGCCCAGCTAAGTTTTGACTTACTGTAGAGACAAGGTCTCGCCAGTTTGCCCAGGTTGGTTTCGAACCTCTGGGCTTAGGCGATACTCTCACCTTGGCCTCCCAAAGTGCTGGGATTACAGGCGTGAGCCACCGTGCCCAGCCTTGGTACAGTTTGTATGAATCTCTTTGTATTATTTTTTACAATCTCATGTGAATCTAAAGTCATTTCAATAAAAATTTCAATTAAGTAATGATAGCAAAATATAGATTTTTTTAAAACAAAAAAAAATCAATTAATCCTTATTTGGATGTAGAGGGGAAAAATTTAAGGTGTCTTGTTCATTGGAATTTGATTAATTTTACATTGCATTTATAAATTTATTTGGGGAAAAGGACAAAATAAAACCATTTGGATCTAAAACCAAATAATAGTTATTTGATCTAAAACTAAGATAATAGCTATTTAAATATGCTTTTTTTTTTTCAGTCGGAGTCTTACTCTATAATCCAGGCTGAAGTGCAGTGACATGATCATGACTCACTGCACCTCGACCTCCTGGCTCAGGTGATCCTCCTGCCTCAACCTTCCAGCAGCTAAGACTACAGATGTGTGCCCCTACATTCTGCTAACTTTTTTACTTTTTGTAGAGATGACGTCTCACTATGTTGTCTGGGCTAGTCTTGAACTTCTAGGCTCAAGCAATCCTCCTACCTCAGCCTCCCAAAGTGCTGGAATTGCAGGTGTGAGCCACTGCACCTGGCTCTTGTGCAGTTTTTAAATGATTATTATTGGTTCTCTTAGATGTCTTACCTACAGAATAGTTAGGAGGTGAGAAGATAAATATTTAATGAGTGCTTAAGGTGGAAGTCATTGTTCTGTGGGCTTACATACATTTCTCTCATGCTAGTAAAGAAGCAGTTTTTATTAGAATTATTAATGTATTTTTCAGATGGGGAAGACAGAGGCTCAGCACAGGTAAGTACTTTAGCAAGGTCACAGAGTGTTGGGAGGAGCCTATGCCTGTCTGATGGTAAAACACCTTTTCAATTTTAGGGTTTGAAATACAGATATAGCCGGGCTCGGCGGCTCAGCCTGTAATCCCGCGTCTTTGGGAAACTGAGGTGAGTGGATTGCCTGAGCCTGCGGGTTCGAGGACCTGCCTGGGCAGCGAGACCTCATCTCTACAATAAATCAAAAAATCAGCCGGGTGTGGTAGCGCATGCCTGCAATTCCGGCTACTTGGAAGGCTGAGGCGGAAGGATCGCCGGAGACCAGCAGGTTGAGGCTGCGGTGGCCGGGAGCGGCCACTGCACTCCAGTCCAGGCGACCAAGTGAGACTCCAACTCAAAAAAAAAAAAAAATACAGATACAAACACAATGTTGCCCAGGCTGGTCTTGAACTCCTGGCCTCAAGCAATCCTCCGCCTTGGTCTCCCAAGGTGCTGGGATTACAGGTGTGCACCACCACACTCAGCCTGTATCCAATACTTAGAAATGTTGACTACAATATTTTTGAGGTGATTGGCATGGCATTTATTATAATTAAACTAGGTGAGTCAACTACATTGTGGGATTTGAGAATATAAGTAAAGGCCGGGCACGGTGGCTCATGCCTGTAATCCCAGCACTTTGGGAGGCATAGGCAAGAGGATTACCTGAGCCCAGGGGTTCGAGACCGGCCTGGGCAACTTGACAAGATCTCCTCTCCACAATAAATCAAAAAAATTAGCCAGGTGTGGTGGTGCATGCCTGTGGTTCCAGCCACTTAGAAGACTGAGGTGGAAGTATCACCTGAACCCAGCAGGTTGAGGCTGTGGCGGCCATGCGTGTGCCACTGCACTCCAGCCTGGGTGACAGAATGAGATTCTGACTCAAAATACAAACAAAAAAATAAATAAATAAGAGGAATGAATGTGAAAAACTCTATGACATCTTCAGATCAATCCCTCTAGCCTCCGTCTTGTTTTATTTAATCTGTAGCTCTTTCACTTATCAGTAGAAAATTATTTCATTACTCGCTCATTATTGACCTCACCTCACTGGAACATACATTCAATAAAATCAAGAATCTTGTTTTTTTGTTCAGTGCTGTACTTCCAATGTCTGAAGTGTGGCTTTCATATAAACATTTGTTACACAAATGCATACATGATTAGTGCTCCTTGGACTTTATTTTATTTTTTTGAGTTGGAGTCTCACTCTGAACCCAGGCTGGAGTGCAGTGGCACGCTCACGGTCACTGCAGCCTCGACCTGCTGGGTTCAGGAAATCCTTCTACTTCAGCCTTCCAAGTAGCTGGAACTACCAGCATGCGCCACCGTGCCCAACTAATTTTTTAATTTATTGTTCTTGCCAAGTTGCCTGGGCTGGTCTAGAAATTGTGGGCTGAGTCAATCTTCTTGCCTCGTCCTCCCAAAGTTCTGGGATTACAGGTGTGAGCCACTGCACCCAGCTCTTCCTTAGACTTCAATGGCAGATATTAAAATTTACAAACTGTGGTTCAAAGGAATGCATTATTAGCAATTTCTCATTGTTTAGTTTCTTAGATTGGCTAAGTTACGCTGAAAAAAGTGAGGAGGAAGCTGGAGAAAAGGGGGAAGAGCATATAAACTAATAATGATAAACGTTTAACTATAGGGGTAGGGGGGAAATCTAAAAAATTAGGGCCCTGAAGTGCATGAAATTGATGAGGGAGTGGGACAAAAAAACATCATGAACTGGGCATGGTGACTTACGTCTGTAATCCCAGCACTATGGAGACGGAGGTAGGAGGATTGATTGAGGCCAGGAGTTTGAGGCCAGCCTGGGCAACATAGCCAGACTCTCCTTAAAAAAAAAAAAAATCATGAAGTCTAATTTCTCAATCTTGTCTCAGAAGTTCTACTACCATAAAGGTTTATAGAAGTGAAGTCAAAGTTACTTAGTTCATTTTTAATATGCTAATGACCTTGCATTGTGCATGGGTTTGTTTAGAATTCTAACATTCGTGATATCCTCATTGAAATTAGTCTGTACCAAGTTGATACACGTATTGAGCACTGGTTGACCCTATTTAGATACAGTGGGTTCTCCCTGAAGAGCCATTATTTTATTTTATTTTATTTTTGCGTAGAAGACTCACTCTGTTGCCCAGGCTGGAGGGCAGCAACATGCTCAGGGTCACTGCAGCCTCCACCTCCTGGGCTCTGGCGATCCTTTTGTCAGGCTTCCAAGTAGCTGGAACTACAGGCATTCACCACCACATCCAGCTACTTTATCTTGATTTATTGTAGAGATGAGGTCTGGCCAAGTTCCCTAGGCTGGTCTCAACCCTGTGGGCTCAGGCAATCCTCTCGCCTTAGCCTCCCAAAGTGCTGGGATTATAGGTGTGAGCCACCATGCCCAGCCAAGAGTCATTATTGATGCTCCAAAGCCCTTGTTAGCATTCTATCAATGTTGAGAAAGGTACGTAAGAAGACAGAAGACTGGGAAAAACAAAAGAATCACATGTGAAAAACCAGTCAGAATAAGTACACCGAATGGAGTGGAAAAGGTAATCATTTTAGATGAGGTTGAGAACTACCAAGGAAAAAGTTGTCTCCTCTGAAATAGAAAAGATGGTTGCTAAACATGAGAATTACAATAGAGGACTTCAGGCAGTTTGAAGAATGAAGTTTCAAGAAAGGCAACATTTAGAGAAGTAATTCTCAAACTGTTTGGTATAGGACCTCTTTATGCTCTTAAAAATTGAGGACCCCAAAGAACTTTTGCATTATTGATACTGACATTTATTACGTTGGAAACTAAAACTGAAATTATTTATGTTTGAGAGATGGGGTTCTCACTGTGGTGCCCAGGCTGGTCTGGGACACCTGCCTCAGCTTCCCAAAGTGCTGGTATTATAAGAATGAGCCATAGCACCAAGCCTACAACTGAGATTTTTTTTGAGTTGGGGTCTCACTCTGGCCCCCTGGATGGAGTGCAGTGGCACGATCACAGTTCACTGCAGCCTCGACCTCCTGGGCTCAGGCGATCCTTCCATCTCAGTCTCCCAAGCAGTTGGGACCATAGGCGTGAGCTCTCATGTTTGGCTAATTTTTTAACTTTTTTTGTGGAGATGAGGTCTCACTATGTTGCCCAGCCTGGTCTTGAACTCCTCGGCTCAGCAATTCTTTAGCTTTGGCTCCCAACCTGCTGGAATTACAGGTATGAGCCACCACACTGGTCTAGAAATTTTAAAAGTAGTTATTTACTATTTCATTTAAAAACAATAATAAAGTAATGAAGCCGGGCTCGGTGGCTCAGCCTGTAATCCCGCGCCTTTGGGAGGCTGAGGT
>NW_007250696.1:314991-327226 GCF_000164805.1 Carlito syrichta
CGGCCACTGCACTCCAGTCTGGGGGACAGAGTGAGACTAAAAAAAAAAAAAAAAAAGTAATGAAATGTTATCATAAAATAACACTTTATATACAAAATAACTACTGTCCCCCCAATCGAATTTTTGCAAATCTCTTCTATGTCTGGTTTAACAACAGATGACTGAATGCTCCTATCTGCTTCTATTTTCAGTTTCCTTATCACGTCATGTAGCCTCCGGAAAACTCCACTGTACCGTTGTGAGAGCATGAGAGTGCAAAAGGCAGAGTACTACTATGGAAATAGTTTTTACCTTCCCTTTGAAAGGGTCTTGGGATCCTCTGACCACACTTTGAGAACATTTCATAGTTAATGCAGTCAAGCTAGCATCAATTGAAAAATAGTTATGAGATTTCACAAGCTTGAGAATTAAATAGGATTTACTTTTTCAGAAAGATGACACCGGATATATCGAGTGTTCTTATTATTATGCACTCAGAGAATGCACAAATATGCTATTTTCACCCATCAAAAGAAAGTCGAAATGAGGGAGGGTATGACAGGTAAAAGGATGTGGGGCGGGTAGGGACGACAAGCACCCAAGCCGGCAGAAGCCGCCGAGGTGGTCTCGAGAAAAGAACTGTTTTTCTTAGGCGTCAAGGGAAAATGGTCACCAGGGGTTATTAGCCTCACAGGGATGGGCACTAAGAAGCTCTCGTCTAAGATGCGGCGAGCCCAGGACCAGGCGACAGGCCCCCTCCCTCCCCGTGCATCGCTCAAGGGGGCAAGGCGGGCCGGGGCCCAGGCGCGCGGGCAGGCCTTTTCCCCTAACGGATGAGGCTGAGATCTGTCTGTCAGGGCAGCGGCGAGGAGAAAAGAGATGGCGGGGTGCGTCGGAGGAGGAGGAGGAGGAGGAGGAGGAGGAGGCGGCTGGACACTGGCGGGAACCGGAGGAGCCCAGGCACGGCGCAGGGGCTGCGGGCGGGAGGAGCCCCAGGCGGAGCTGTGGAGGGCGCCCGGGAGGAAGGACGGTTCGGTTGCTAGGCAACGGGCCTGGACCCGCCTCCCGCTCGCGTTGCTAGGAGACGACGAGGGCGGCGGAGCGGGCCCTACGTGCTGACGCTAATTGTATATGAGCGCGAGCGGCGGGCTCTCGGGTCTTTTTTAGCGCCATCTGCTCGCGGCGCCGCCTCTCGCTCCTCCCGCCGCCGCTGCCGCCCTGAGTCACTGCCTGCGCAGCTCCGGCCGCCTGGCTCCCCGTGCTTGCCGCCGGTAACGGATGGGGGCCTGAGAAGGAAGGGGGACGGGGAGGCGGCTGGGCGGCCTGCGCAGAGGGGAGGGACGGAGGGATGGGGCCCGGGGAGTCGCGAGCCGAGGCCGCGGGCCTCCCGGGGCCTCCTGCGTCGTCCTGTGAGGTCGGAGCCGCCCGCAGAGTCCCGGGTCGACTGACGGGTTTCTCGGGGACGTGGGGGTCGGCGCCGCCGGTGGGGGGGGTGCGCTGCGGTTCCCCGAGGCTCACTCAGACCACCGTCTTCCCCGCGCGGACGGCTTGAGGCCGCGGCGAAGCCTGGGTGCCCTGGGAGACGGTGGCCGCGCCGCCAGGGATGGGAGGCGCCGGGCGTGCGGGCCGGGCCCGAGTGCGGGGCCCGCTGCCTCCTTGGTACTCCTGTTCTCCCCCCTCCTCCCCGAAGCCATAGCCCGGGGGAGTCCGCTGGGGGATGGAAAGCACAGCGGAGGCTGCGAATTCCGACGGGAGGGAGGGAGGGGCCGTGGAGGGACCAGGCCGCGAGGCGGGGAGGGGGCGGGGGAGGCCGCGAGGCGCTGGGGCACTCCGCCCCCTGGAGGCGGCCGCGGGGGGAGGGGGAACCCCCGGCGGCTTCCCTCGACACGTGGTCCTGGGCTTCGCGTCCGCCGCCGGGGCCTGTTGGGAGACCCCAGTCCAGGGGCTCACGTTCCTTGACCGAAAGTTGTGGGGGGGTGGGTTTTGAAAGGGGAGAGTGAGCTCGTCGGCCTGGTCCCCGGGGTTGCCGACTCTTCCCCGCGGCTCTTTTTTGGGTGCGGGAGGAAAGTGTGAATGTCACCGGGTGGGTGATGGGGAAGGGCCTCCTGCTGGGATTTTAAAGAATTAACGCGTGTAAAGCGCTTCTGTGGGCGGGTATTAACCAAAGATTATTTTATGTATTCCAAATAACAGAACTTAGATGGGAGTCTTGGCCAGGAGGAGGATTGATCCTCATCTATCTAAACCTTCAAGCGGTTCTAAGGAAAATAGAAGAGTTTGGCCTGTAATGGCTTTTATTCTTTTTGGCTTTCTGTTGCTGTCTTACAAATTAGCTCCAGGATAACGTACCTAGCTGGGTTTTGTTTTTGTTTTAAATGGAAGACGATGGGGTGGAATGAGGCGTTAAATCAACGTAGTTAAGTTTGTAGCCTGCTGCCTTGCCTGTGCGCCCCACTTCGTCAAAAAAGGGGACTGGGACTGAGGTCCTCCTGTCAGGGAGGACTATTGGAGAGTACAGTAAAGATGAACCAGGCACAAGGTGTCTTCACCGAACCCCTGTTTTAGACTGTCACTGGTCTGATCAGTTCTGAAACGTCTATACTTTAAAATCCCAAGGTTTATGCTGCTGTAAAATGAAATTTGACATTTTTTGAAAATAGGTGGAATCAAAATATCTTTGGAGTCTTTTGAAAGTAGTACTTGTCAAAGTAATACTTCTAATTTACTTAGGAAGTAATACACATTACCTTTGATTGGTTAAGGGGGTAATCTTTTTATGTACAGGGTTATTTATATTTTGAGTTTGAGTCCCACTCTGTCGCTCAGGCCGAGGTTAACGGGCACATTCGCGGCCACCGCAGCTTCAACCTGCTGGACTCAGGTGATCCCTCCGCCTGAACCTTCAAAGTAGCTGGGACCACAGGCACACTGACCACCATGCTCCGCTAATTTTTTGATTTATTGTAAATACAAGGTCTCATTAAGTTGCCCAGGCAGTTGTTGAACCCCTGGACTCAAGCAGTCCTTTCGCTTTGGCCTCCCAAAGTGCTGGGATTAGAAGCTTGAGCCACTGCACCCGGGTAGGGTAATTTATTTAAAGCTGAGGGAGGGACATGAGGTTTACCGGGACTTATGTCTCAATCCTGTTTGGAGTTGCCTAAGTTTAAATAGCAGGTCTTTATCTAAACTGTACAGTTAAGTTTTAAGAAGACTGGTTCCTTGGAGGATATATGGAACTAAACGTTCGTAGATGGACTTGGACATCTGAAACCTTGACTTTCCTAGATACTCTTTCCAAGCCAACATTGTTTATGTTAATTAATGAATAGAAATTTAAACATTTTTGCCATACCAATTTGAAGATCTTTAGATTTTATCTGCTGCAAAGTACTTTTTATATTAGGCCCATTAATTGACAGAATTATTAAGCAAATATTGGATGTGGCAAATGACTGCTTTTGTCCTATAGTTGAGGTTGCAGGGGAAGTACCAGAAGAAATTTACTTGAAAACACCATATCTCATTTTATTCAACTTGCTGCAATTGGCTTCAGGTGACTGATTTGATTCTAAGTTCCCCAAAATATATTCAAAACAAAGGGAAAGCATGTAAATCAAAAGGTCTGACATTGTCAAAATAAAATACAGTACTTTGTTTACTTTTTGCTTGGCTGTAAATTTTAAGTATAATGCAAGAATTAGAGTGAATCTTTGTCAATATTGACTTATTAATGATAAGTCCATTCACATCCTCAAGTTTAATCAACCCTGTAATTATGTTCTCAGTTTATTCTTTGGGTAACTATCTTAGCACCTGTATATGAGTGCCCTGAATAAAAAGTAGGGTAAAGGGAGATAGAGTAATATTTATAGCATTCTTTACTTGGTTGGACCTGTTATAATTAGTGATAATATTAAGTTCCATTTCCAGCTAGTTTCATCTGAGTAAGTTCCTGTTGGACAGAGCAGGGGTTAGAAGGTGAGAGTTCTTGGGTAACTTGTTTAGTACACAGACAGCAGACCATTTAGGCACACTGATGGATTTTCCATAGAAAGTGGCCTCTGGCTACCAACTGTCTTTTACTGCTACATTGTTTGGGTATATTTTTACTTGTTCAGAAGTTTTGTATGTTTTGATTTTTATTGGGTTGGACTATAATTTTGAAGAGTCTTTGAATTTTTTAAAGAGGATACAGAAGAAGAGCACAAGGTAAGTAATACATAATAGTCAGAACTCACTGGGTGATTACTCAGGCATTGTTTTACACTCATATATATTATTAACTCAGTTAATGCTCTTAGAGGTAGGTGGCATCAACATTTTAGCAAGGACACGGATACAGAGTGGTTAAAGAACTTAACCAAGGTTAAATAACAGCAATGATGAACTTACGAGGTAGTTTTTGTACTGATTTTTAAGGATATTTTCTTTTTTTTTGAGTTGGAGTCTCACTCTGTCACCCAGACTGGAGTGCAGAGGCCGCTCCTGGCCACCACAGCCTCGACAGGGCTCCGGCGATCCTTCCACCTCAGCCTTCCAAGTAGCTGGAACTACAGGCCTGTGCTACCACGCCCGGCTGATTTTTTGATTTATTGTAGAGATGAGGAGGATATTTTCTTATAAACTGTTCTTCTGTAGATTAGCATGTATAATTAATCCATTTTCTGTTGCTTATAACAATACTTGAAACTGGATAATTTGTTTCTTATATTTCTGGAGGCTGGGAAATTCAAGGTTGAGGAACTGAATCTGGTGAGAACTTTTTTGGTGGGCACTCTGAAGGATCCTGAGGCAGTGCAAAGCATCACATCAGAAGGGTTCTGAGCATACATAGCTCAGATCTTCCACTTAGCTACCAGTTCCCTTCCCGTGATAACTCATTAATTCATTACTCTATGAATGGATTAATTCATTAAGATCTAGTCACCCCTTAAATGCCCCAGCTCTCAGTACTGCCGCATTAGAGATCAAATTTCAGTAAGAATTTTGGAGGGGACAAATATTCAAACCATAGCAGCATGAAATTTAAAAACACTGTCTTGGGCTCCACTGTGCCCTAGGGAAAAGCTGCAGCACTTAGGGCTTGAGCTCTTTTTTCAACATGGAATTTGCTTACGTATCCAGTCATGCATGGGTTAACAATGGGACTATATTCTGAGAAATACAAATAACAAACATGGAGTGTACTTACACAAACCTAGATGGTATAGACTACTGCACACCTAGGCTATATACCTATTGCTCCTAGGCTATAGACCCATACAGCATATTTTAGTACTGAATGCTGTAGGCAGTTAACTTTTTTTAATAAGTAAGAGTATACTCTAAAATAACAATAAAAAGCCTAATATAGTAAATACATAAACCAGTAACATAGTCATTTATTATCATTATCAAGTATTATGTTCTGTATATAATTGTGTTGTGTTTTATACTACTGGCACAGCAGTAGGTTTTTTTCACCACAAACATGAATAATACTTTACGCTATGACATGGTTAGGCAACAGGAATTTTTCAGCTCCCTTTACAATCTTGAGGGGTCACCGTTGTGTGTGCAGGCCTATGTTGATTTAAAGGTCCTTATTTGACTACTTGAGAATTGGCTTCTTAGCCTTATGTGTGTCAGATGTATTCAGTTATCCTTTTGTTCCCAGTGGAATATTTTCTGTATGTTTTCAGCTTAAGATACTTTTAGCCACGTTACATTCAGATCTTCTCCACATACACTAATGTGTGTATGTGTGTATAAATTCATGGTTTCAAGTTGAACCTCTTATTATATGTAAAGCGACCTTTTTATCTGTAATAATGCTTTTCCTTAAGGTCTGTTTTTCCCCCTGACAATTTTAGTACAGGTATATTAGCCTTCTTTAGTATTTTACTTTGAAACTATCTTTATGTTATGGGTGGTATTTCTTTTTATTTATTTATTTTTTAGTTTTCAGGATGGTCTCAGCTCCCAGGCTCACACCTTGCCTTCCAAGGCACTGGGATTCTAGGTGCAAGCCACCACACCATAGACAGTGTTTCTTATAAATAGGATGTATTTGGATTTTTTAAAATTAGTGTTACAATCTTTTTAAATGAAAGCCTTGAGTTGAAAAGTATATATAAAAAACAAAACAACAAAAAAGTATACATTTTCATCGGGTGTGGTGGATCACACCCAGCCTCATCCTGCTGGGCTTAGGCGATCTATCCTTCTGCCTAAGCCTTCCAAGTAGCTGGAACTACAGACGTGTACCTGTAGTTCTTCATTTATTGTAGATACAAGGTCTCCCCATGTTGCCCAGGTTGGTCTCGAACCCGTGGGGGCAGGCAGTTCTCTTGCCTCCCCCTCCCAAATACTGGGATTATAGGCATGAGCCACCATACCGGGTGGGTTTAGCATCATTCTTTTTATTTTTTTTTAAAGCAGGATTTATTAAGAGGACAGAAAAGCTCCCACAGTGGGAGGGGACCCAAAGGACTTGCTCAGCATCATTCTTAAAGGATATTTTGGTTGGATATGGTATTCTAAGATCCTTACTTTGAACACATTGAGGATTCTGTCATCTTTTAGTATATGATTGAAGAGAAGTCAGCTGTCAGTCTTTTGTGTCTTTGAAGTTGATCTTTCTGCGTGGGCTTTAGAGGTGACTTTGTTTTGTATCTTGCCTTTTTACTGATATATCTGAGTTTGGGCTTTTTATTTATCCAAATTGGGCTTTTTAGGGCTTGCTTCCTGAATCTGGATTGATGTCTTTCATCACTTCGGGGAAATTCTTAGGTATTAATTTCTTGAAATATTACCTGGGTATGGTGACTCATGCCTGTAATCCCAGCACTTTGGAAGGTCGAGGCAGGAGAATCACTTGAGCCCAGGAGTTTGAGACCAGCCTGGACAACATAGCAAGACCTCGTCTTTACAAAAGAATTGCAAAAGTTAGCTTGGCCTGGTGGTGTGTGCCTGTAGTTAGACCCAGCTACTCAGCCAAAGGATCACCTGAACGCAGGAGATCCAGGCTGCGGTGAACTGTGATTGTGCCACTGCACTCCACCCTGGGTGACAGTAAGACCTTGACTCAAAAAAAATTTTCTTCAAATATTCTTTACTCTTCTCTTTGTTAGACTTTATTGTATACTAAAATCTCTTTTCAGTATTTTCTGTCTTTTAGACTGCCGTGTTTTGGAAGATTTCTCCCAGGCTGCCTTTTTTAATGTCTAGAACTTCTAGTTAGTTTTTTTCCAAATTTGTTACGTCCTTTAATAGATGACTTCCTGGCAGGTATTTTCTTTTTTCTTCTTGAGTTGGGGTGGTAGGGTCTCACTCTGTCACCCTGGCTGGAGTGCAGTGGCATGATCATGGCTTATCGCAGCCTTGACATGGGCTCAAGCGACCCTTCTACCTCAGCCTCCCAAATAACTGGGACTGCAGACACTTGCCACCATGCCTGGCTAAATTTTTGAAATTTTTTTGTTTTTTGGGTAGAGACAAGGTCTTGCTATGTTGGCTAAGCTGATTTTGAACTTAGGTGCTCAAGCTATCCTCCCACCTCAAGCTCCCAAAGTGCTGAGATTATAGATGTGAGCCACTACGCCTGGCCTAAATATTGTATTTTCAGTGAACATAGTTGTTTTTGGTGTGTGATTATAGGTGTAAGTTTGTTTATAGTCTGGCAATATTTAAGTCTTTGTAGTATTGATTTCTGTTGTATTTTTTTTTGTTTATTCTGTTGCCCATGAAAAATAGTTGTATGAATTATGTGAGGTTTAAAATGAAGCTTTCATTTATACTTGGAAGTTATTTGGCACTTGCTCTTGGGGCAAAAGTGCTTTCTTTCTTTTTGCTTCCTGTTTGTACTTTAATTTAGGACTAGTAGTTCCTTATTATCTTGCTAGCATTTTTGTGCTTTTCGGATTTTAACAAATATTTTATTCTGTTACTTCAGAAGTTTATTTTAGACTCGACAACACACTGGATTATGCTAAACTTTTGTGTTTCATTGGTAGAATCAATCTGTATAGTCTAGTTTGTTACTATCAGGGCTGAAGTTTTTCACAGAGATCTTGGAATGCAGTTTCATGTTTGACAAATTTTTCATTGCATTTATTTATTTTTCTTTTTTGAGTTGGAGTCTCACTCTGTTATCAGGCCGGAGTGCAGTGGCACACTCACAGCCACTGGGCTCCGGCGATCCTTCCGCCTCAGCCTTCCAAGTAACCTGTAGTACAGGTGTGCGCTACATGCCTGGCTAATTTTTGGTTTATTATGCAGATGAGGTCTCACCAAGTTCCCCAGGCTGGCATTGATTTTATTTAATGTTATCAGCTGCAGCAAAAAATTAATACAGGTGTTAAACTTGTGTTTTTCAGAATGGTCTGATTATCTGAGAACTACTTCAGAAGCTGGGGCTCTTGTTTATAATGCAGATTTTTGGGGCATACTTTTTTAGACTTTTTCTTTTCTTTTTTTTTTTTTTTTTTTTTTTTGAGTTGGGGTCTCCATCACCCCGGCTGAAGTGCAGTGGCACACTCACAGATGCCCCAGCATCGACCTGCTGGGCTCTGGCGATCCTTCTGCCTCAGCCTTCCAAGTAGCCGGAACTACAGGTGTGTGCTGCCATGCTTGGTTAGTTTTTTATTTACTGTTGAGACAGGTCTCGAACCCGTGGGCTCAGGTAATCCACTCAACTAAGCCTCCCAAAGTGCTGGGGTTAAAGGCTGAGCCACCGAGCTGGCCCTGAGACCTTTTTCTGCTTTTTAATAGATGATGAAAAGAGCCAAATTGTTTGCCTGAGTTACATTGCTGCATAACCAGTGTTAGCCCAAATGATCTGATTACAACTGGTAGCAAAATAAGACCTAGTGTATTCAGAATCTAATATAGCCAGAATGGGAAGGTTGGAATAGGTATCTCTGGAGAAGTATATGCTATCCTGTTTTCTTTCGGATTCTCTTTAATAAAGGCAAAAAGTTTCATTTTAAGAGTTTACGTATAATGCTACAAAATGGACACTGGGGTTATTAGTGTAGCCATTCCTCTGTGAATATGTTAAAAAATGTTATAAAAATTTGGATTTGGTAATTTCGGGTTTTTTTTTTGAAGTCTTCATATTTTTGACAGTTACTGGGTTTATTAGACAGTGTATATTAAGCCCAGCAAATTTCAAAATGTTATTAAATAAATCTTTGTTGGAAAACCACATACAGTTACATGCTGCATAATGACATTCAAAGATGAACTTCATATGCGATGATGGTCCCAGAAAATTATAATGCTGTGTTTTTGTTGTACCTTTTTCATTTTTAGATAGATTTAGGTAGACAGATGTTTACTATTTTATTAAGATTGCCTGTAGTATTCAGTACAGTAACATGCTGTACAGGTTTGTAGCCTAGGAGCAATAGGCTATACTGTATAGCCTAGGTGTGTAGTAGTCTATATCATCTGAGTGTAAGTACCCTTTATGATGTCTGTACGGTGACATTATTACCTAATGACACCATTTCTAATAACATACCCCCTTTGTTTCTCAAGTTCTCATTTCCCGCAATCCCTTTTTATTAGGTTACTAATGTTTGGTTTTTGGTGTATCTTTCTAGAAAGATTTTATATGAAAGTATGTATGTATATGAGTGTACATATTTTTGTGTATGTATTCATCTCTAAGTGGGATTTTGCCATACATCCTTGCTTTAATGTTCTTCCCATTATCAGCTCAGAGATCTGCTTCATATGTGACTGCAAAGCATTCCATTGTATGCACACCATGATAGTACTAAGTTTGTAACATAAGCTTTGTATACTATTCTGAAGAATACAGTTCCACAATTGGCAAAATCAGATATAATTCCTGTCATAAATCTTGTTTTCTGATCAATTGGGAGAGACAGACCTTAGGTTACACTCATTTATAATTATAGACTGAGACATCTTACGATGGAAAGAAATAGAACTTTATAGGTTTGTGTGCAACCAAGAAGTCTACTTGATGTGAATGCTTTGGTTGGAGAAAGTGTCTCTGAAGAGATCACCTTGAGCTGAGAGCCAGAAGACGCTCAGGACTTGTCCACTTTTGGAAGAACTTTTTGCTCTGTGAACATGAAAAGCAAAGACTTTAGATTATAATCTTTATAAATTTTTTATGGTAGAGTCTCTTAAGTGAATAACTAAGGCTGGAGATTGGCATTTAAGACTTCTTATATTCTTATGACCAGATTGCTCTCCAGAAAGATAGTGGCCAGAAACAAGGATGCATATGGGGAGGACACAAAAAAAACACTGGCATGATCTTTTGGAGGGTGGGCCCCTTGTAGTACACTTGGAATTTGTTCCTCTGGATCAAATGGTCAATTACAACTTCTATCTGGAAGTTTTTGGGAAGGTGTGACACGATTTGTGGAAGAAACTTGTGGCAAACAGGTGACTGGCTCTTTCAATATGACAATGCAATTTTTTTTGGTTTTTTTTTTTTTTTTTTTGAGTTGGAGTCTGACTCTGTCGCCAAGACTGGAGTGCAGTGGCCGCAGCTTCGACCTGCTGGGCTCCTGCGATCCTTCCGCCTCAGCCTTTCAAGTAGCCGGATTACAGGCATGCGCTACCATGCCTGACTGATTTTTTGATTTATTGTAGAGATGAGGTCTTGCTGCCCAGGCGGGTCTCGAACCCACGGGCTCAGGCAATCCACTCACTTCAGCCTCCCAAAGGTGCGGGATTACAGGCTGAGCCACCAAGCCCGGCTGACAATGCAGTTTTGGGCCAAAAACAGCATGACCCCCATGCGCCACCATTTCTGTTCATCCAGTCTCGCTCTGAGCAACATTTTCTTATTTCTTGATTAAAAAGTCCCAAAAGGGATACGTTTTGCCAATATGGAACAGGTGAACCAGAAAACAGCAGAAGCACTAAAAGGCATCAAAACTGATGAGTTTCAAAAAGTGTTTTGAGGCTGGGCTTGGTGGCTCAACCTGCAATCTCAGCACTTTGGGAGGCTGAGGTGAGTGGATTGCCTGAGTCTGCGTGTTCGAGACCAGCCCAGGAAACTTGGTTAGACTTCATCTCTACGATAAAAGGAAAAATTAGCCGGGCATGGTAGTGCGCTCCTATGGTTCCAGTTACTTAGAAGGCTGAGGCGGAGGGATTGCCAGAGACCAGCAGGTTGTCGCTGGGGTGGTAGTAAACATGCCACTGCACTCCAGCCTGGGTGACTAAACACTAAAAAACACTAAAACACTAAAAAAAAAGTGTTTTGAGCAGCAGAAGAGTAGTCTCAGTAGATGTATTGCATCAAATGAAGTACTTTAAAGGTGACTGAAGTTTAAGCATGTAAGAATAAGTACATAATTTTTTATAAATAAATTCCGATGTTTTTGGGTACCCCCTCATATGCGCACCACAAGTTTCCCTGTATTAAAATAAAATTTTTGGTGTTGTCGTAGATGAACTGGAATCCTACTTGGCATTTCTTGGATCTCTAAGATTCAGTATTTTGAAATAATATTCATAATTTGCTAAACATTTTGTAAATGCTGGCTATTTACCCATTATCACTAGAGAAATTCATTAGTACTATTAGGAATTATTTAAAACAAATAGAGGCTGGTACTCAAGCCTGTAATCCCAGCATGTTGGGAGGCCAAGGTGAGAGGATTGTCTGAGCTCAGGACTGCCTGAGCCAGCCTGGGCAACTTGGTGAGACCTTGTCTGTACAATAAATCAGGCGTGGTTGCATTCGCCTGAAGTTGCAGCTGCTTATTAAAAGGCTGAGGCGGAAGGATGTCTGAGCCCAGCAGGTCAAGGCTTTGGTAGCAGTGAGTGTGCCACTGCACTCCAGCCTGGGCAACAAAATGAGTGACTCTGACTCGAAAAAAAACCAAACAGAAAATATTAACACATTAGGGTGTTAGAAGAAAATATTAACAGATAAAGGATATTAGAACAGTTTCCTTTATAATTAGTCTAAAGGATAGATACTGCATCCATAATAATGATTTCCTGAAATGTTAGCACTTAGCTGCTAAAATCATTATGTTGACTCAGTTAAGTAATAGGCATATTAAGCATGTTGTATGAGAATATTCACTTGTAGGATTTTGTGGGTTAAGTATATACTAAAATTTTATTATTTTACAAGATATTATTGAGCCGGCTCGGTGGCTCAGCCTGTAATCCCGCGATTTGGGAGGCCGAGGTGAGTAGATTGCCTGAGCCCGCAGGTTCGAGACCCGCCTGGGCAACTTGGCGAGACCTCATCTCTACAATAAAAAAAAAT
>NW_007250696.1:327500-371445 GCF_000164805.1 Carlito syrichta
TGGAGTATAGTGGCTGCTCCCAGCCACCGCAGCCTCGACCTTCCACCTCAGCCTTACAAGGACCTGGAACTACAGGCGCACGCTACCACGCCCCGCTGATTTTTTGATTTATTGTAGAGATGAGGTCTCGCCAAGTTGCCCAGGCGGGTCTCGAACCTGCAGGCTCAGGCAATTCACTCACCTCGGCCTCCCAAAGCGCGGGATTACAGGCTGAGCCACCGAGCCCGGCTGATAACTTGATTTTAATGTGGAATTCTTTCTAAATCTGGTTTAGTTTTTTTTTTGTAGTCTGTGGATTACTATGGATCACCTATGGCATTTGCCATTTTTCTACCTAAATACACCACATTTGCCATAAGCTTTATTGTTCTTTAAAAGCAGTATTCTCCAAGGTAATAGTAATCTTTTAGTGGGAAGAAACTTAGGACATGATCCATCCTAACAGTAAATTTGCTCGGATGTGGTAGCCAAGAGCCTTGACAACGTGCCAACATATCCAGGGCAGACGGAGAGTTGGTTATCAGTGGTCTGACTTGAAGTACAGGTACATTTGAAGAGATAGATAGGGAAGGCTCACCTGGCATAGGTTGGGACCCAGAGCTTTATAACTGTCATGAAATAGTTTAAATGACTGTTATTTGTTGCAGGGATTATTAAACTTTTTTGAAGGTCTCCAGGGTCCATAGAAAACACAGTATAGTCAGCAAGGATTTAAAAACATTAATTTGATACAAATGAATACTTTAAAAAATGAAGTGGATTTGTTCTGAGATGCTAAGTAGTCTAAAAATTTAAGCAAAAATTGCCTGGTCATGGTTGTTAAAAGAATTTGTATAAATAATCTCATGTACTGTTCCTTTCCTGTAATTCTAGCAAATACTGGATTTTTTTTACCTGTGGTTCTGTTATCATAGTTCTTATACGGTAGTTTAAAATTCTGGTGGTGACTTGCTTGTTTTAAACTGAAAAATTATTTTTGGTACTGGTAGGAGGAATTGGATATTTCCTGAGTTTTTCTTTTTTCTTTTTTTTTTTTTTTTTTTTTTTGATTTGGAGTCTCACTCTGTCACCCAGACTGGAGTGCAGTGGCCGCTCCTGGCCACTGCAGCCTCCCCCTGCTGGGCTCCGGTGATCCTTCCGCTTTAGCCTTCCAAGTAGCTGGAACTACAGGGGCGCACTACCATGCCCGGCTAATTTTTGATTTATTGTAAAGATGAGGTCTTGCCAAGTTCCCCAGGTGGGTCTCGAACCCACGGGCTCAGGCAATCCACTCACCTCAGCCTCCCAAAGGCGTGGGATTATAGGCTGAGCCACCGAGCCCGGCTGAGTTTTTCTTTTTAATGCCATTTTATTTAGGATGTACATTTCTTTTGGAATAGTTTTCAACATGGCATTGATTTTAAAGAGTTTTGACTTCAAATGTTTTTATTGGCTTTAAACAAATTATATAATTTTTTTTAACATTGATGTTTCTCTCCATAGATATTTGGAGTTCTGACAGCATGGCAGACATTGACAAGTAAGTGGCGGATAGTTGGTTCTTTTTCAGAAATTTGGCATCACTTTGTACTATGTTGTAGTTAATGGCAGTATGAATTATATATTATGAAAATGTATGGTAATGTTTGATGCTTAGTACCTACTATTATAAAAGTTGGGAATAGTGTATCCAAGATAAAATATAGTATATATAATTACTGTCAGAAAGATACTAAACCATTTGTTGATGCTTACTCTTAAGTGCTGAGCATGATAGTGGATCATAAACACTTGGAGAAACCATTTTGATCAGATATGTATTTCCCAAAGATTTTACTACTTACACTGTAATGTACCATATGTGTAAGATATGTATAAAATGTATATGCAGAGTTCAAACAATATTAAGACACCTGTGCACTAGTTAAAAATAGAACATTATATATGTCAGAAGCCCTTTGCTCAGTTGCTCCTTTTTGCTCCAGGGGTGAAAGTACTCTTCTGACTAGTTAATTTCTTTGCTTTTCTTTATCGTTTTACCACCTGTTAATTCTTAGTGCTTTGAAGACATGAATAGCATTCACAAAGTAAGCTATGTAAAACAATATTACCACTGTTTTTTGAAGGCTCCGAGATAGGATAACAAAAAGGAAAAAAGACCATAGTCTGGCTTCAAGTTTCCTGAGGTTTTCCAAGTACTTATTCTGGAAGTCATTGGGCAAGATCATGTATCCTGGGAAACATAGGGTTTAATCAAGTTGGCATATAGTAGGGTTCTAGTATGGATGGATGTTTTGCAGAAATATGCTCAGGAAGAATGGAATGAGCTGCACAATATTTGTTAGTGATTTTACAGGAGCCTGTGTTAAAATAGGACACATGTGAGTGGGAGGGATGATGTGATGACCCTCAACTGTGGTAGGCATTTCATGGAGGTGGGAGGGCAGGAAGTTTCAGCACAAGGTCAGCACATACAATTACAAATAGGAATTCCAGTCAATCTCATGCATTGTCTTCAGCATAAGAAAACAGAAGAGTGAAAGTGACTGTCTTCTGGGTCATACTTCTCTAATCTGGATTGCTCAACCCTTTATACATGGCTGTCATTGGATCTGTTTTATTGCAACTCAAGGTTTCCTTTTGCTTCTTCTCTCTTGGATTTGCTCTTTGCTATATTCTATGTTACTTTCTCTTGTTTCTCTTATTTCTTAGAAGAGGGCAAGGGATGTAAATAATTTTGAGATGTGGCATGAGTGAGAATGACTATTCTGCCCTTATGCTTAATAGTTTGTGTATAGAATAGTAAGGTGGGACTCATTTCTCTTCAGGATTTTGAAGGCACTACTCCATTGTCACCTTGCTTTCAGTGTTGCTGTGTTGCAGTTCAAAGTCATATTTATTACTGATTTCTAAGTGATAGAGTACACAGTACATATATTTCTGGAAGCTCCTCTGACTTCAGAGTTCTGACATTTTCACGTTACTTTGTTTTTAATCTTGTGTTAGGCATTCAGTGGTATGGACTCTTTCAGTGTAGCAATTCAGTGGCCTTCAGTTCAGGGAATATTCTTGACTGACTTTGTTGATTGCCTGCTTTCTGTTTTCTTTTTCTGGGCTCCAGTTAGATGTTGTATGTTGAGATTGGTCTTCTAATTATCTTCTGTCCTATTTTCCATCTTTGTTTCTTTGCTCCTTTCTGGGCAGAGCTGAAGAATATCTTTCAACTTTTGTATTGAGTTTTGTAATTTCTGTTTTAGTTTCTAAGAGCTCCTTTGCTCTCTGTTCCTTTTTTAAAATAGCCTCCTCTCGTTTCATTGTGATTGTAATATCTCTGGATGTTTCTTCCACCTGTGTAGTCTTTTTGCTCTTAAATTTTCTCTCATTTGTTTTGGTCTCATTGTAAGGCTGTCCTCAAAAATGAGGCAACGTTTGGTTGTTTATTAAGATTGGCTTGGGTGGAGGTAGGAGCAGTTGAGGGATACTTAAAAAAAAAAAGAGCGATTGTCACATTTGAGTATTGGAGTGGGAGTGGGAGGCTTGTTAATTTGGAATTTTGGTGTAGGGTTGTCAGAGTGTGCATTTGTTACGAGAACCTCCAATGTCAGAATGGTGTTTTTTCCAGGCTGGTCTGATTCTTCAGTGAGCAGCATCTGTAAAGATCTGGCTTCCAGTGTGTAAAAATCTGGCTTCCAGTGTTGTGGGACCAAATTGAGATAAGGTGGCTAGGGAGAGGTGTCTGTGTTCAGCCTTCTACTATGTACATAGCCACTCTTAACTGTATCTGTTGTCCCTCAGTCCAAGTTTTGAGTTTTATCCTTTCCGGAGGGCAAACTGCCATATTTCTGCTCAGGTTGGGGAGAAGAGCAAGAATCTCACTACCTATCAGTTTTTACTTAGTGTTTCAGCCACCTTCCTTATTTTAGCTACCTTCACCCTTTTCCCCCCATCCCCATCAGTTTGTGTCCTTTTGAAGACTGTATTTAGTCTGGTTCTCGGCTTTCCCCACTGCTAATTTAGATTTCATTTCTCTTGTCTATTTTCCAGCTTCCAACATTTTCTATACTTGTCTGCTTGTCCTTCAGTGCTCATATATGTTTTGAAAACTTTTTTTTTTTTTTTTTGACAAAGTCTCACTCTGTTGCCCAGACTGGAGTGCAGTAGTGGCCGCTCCCGGCCACCACTGCAGCCTCGACCTGCTGGGCTCCGGCGATCTTTCCGCCTCAGCCTTCCGAGTAGCTGGAACTACAGGCGCGTGCTACCACACCCGGCTAATTTTTTGATTTATTGTAGAGATGAGGTCTTGCCAAGTTGCCCAGGCAGGTCTTGAGCCCGCGGGCTCAGGCAGTCCACTCACCTCAGCCTCCCAAAGAGCGGGATACAGGCTGAGCCACCGAGCCTGGCTGAAAAAAACTTCTTATCATAATTTTACTGGGGATTTTGGAAGTATTAACATCAGATGAGTTTGTGCTATGTGCCATCTTAACCTTGGAATCCTTATTTTGTTTTAAAAGTTTTTTCTTTTTCTTTTTCTTTTTTTTGTTTTGAGTTCGAGTCTCACTCCGTTGCCCAGGCCAGAGTGCGTTGGCATGCTCACGACCACCCCAGCATCGACTTGCTGGGCTCAGAGAGTCCTTCCGCCTAAGTCTTCCAAGTAACTGGAACTACAGGCGCATGCTACCATGCCCTGCTAGTTTTTTAAATTTATTGTAGAGATAAGGTCTTGCCAAGTTGCCCAGGCTGGTCTCAAACCCCTGGGCTCTGGCAATCCTCTTACCTCCACCTCCCAAAGTGCTGGAATTTCAGGTGTGAGCCACCACGCCAGCAAAAGAGGGGATTCTTGTTCTTAAAAGCGAGTTGGCAAACTTTGTAAAAGACTTGATAGTAAACATCTTAGGCTTTTGGGGCCATATATGGTTTCTAGAGGGGATCCTCCCTGTCTGGGGTTCAACATGCTGGTTCTGCATTCGTGAATTCAACTAACTGCAGGTGAAAACATTAGAGAAAAAAATTAAAGTATAACAACATAAAAAAAATACAGTTAAGCAAACAGTACAGTATAGCATTTATGCTGTAATTTAGAGGTGATTTAAAATATGCAGGAGAATGTGCATAGGTACCTGAGGGTGAGAGTTCCTGGAACCAGTATCCCGTGGACACTGAGGGTGCAATGTACTCAACTCCGCTGATGTGGTTTGAAAGCAACCACAGACATAACTGAATTAGTGTGTTGGTTCCAATGAAATTTTATTTGCAAAAATAGGGTTTTATTTATAAAAGTGGATTTGGTTATGTGACATGTGGATAGCTGTTTTAAAGCCTTAGGTTATCGATGTTCAGGTGGGCATGTTGGCTCACCTGTAATTCCAGCAATTTGGGAGGCAGAGGCGAGAGGATTCCCTGAGCCCAGGGGTTCCAGACCAGCCTGGGCAATTTAGAAAGACCTCGTTTCTACAATAAATACAAAAACTACCATGGTAGTGTGGACCTGTAGTGTCATTTCCTTGGAGGCTTAAGGTGGAAGGATCACCTGAGCTCATCAGGTCAATGCTGCAGTAGCCGTGAGCTTGCCTCTGTACTCCAACTTGGGTGACGGAGTGAGACTCCTCAGTTCAAAAAAAAAAAAAAAGAAACAGATCTAGATATTTAGTAAATGCTTAAAGACACTGGAGGAATGCTGCTCTGTGTTACCAATAGCCAGTTTTCCTTTAAGTACACGCATCTAAGTTTATATTAAGTCAAAGATATTTGGGAAATAGTCTTTATAACTTTTGGAGGCTGATTTCCTTAGTTGACGAGAATTTAAATTTTGCTAACAGAATATGGGTAACCTTTTCTGTACTTGTCCCTATATAAAAATTAGTTGCTGTCTCTATGAAAATTTTTCAAATGCTGTTTAGACACAAAAGCAATTAAATCTCTAATCCAAATATTAAAATGTAAAATTACACAAGAATTGTATGATGATTCTGTGTATTGATTTAGGAGTCCTTAATCCTCCTTTAATGCTAGGTACAGTCTGATGTTCAAAAATGAGATTTTTGGTGATTGTTTAAAATGAGATGGGAAGGAGGCCATCTTAGTACTTTGTAATCTTCTCTCAGTGATACCATTCTCCTGGCTTTGTTCTAAATAAAGGTCTTATTAAAGACCCCTAGAGGTCTTTACCTTTACTACTCTTCCTCATCTCCACTATGTAGTAAAAAAACAAAAACAAACCGGCTGCTGTGGTTGCTCCACAGTCATAAAGGAACCAGGATTCTTCTGCTTTTCCTAGCTCCTTAATGCTTAGCTGGGGTCTGATTCTCTGGGACACTCCTTGGTCCAGTGTGGCTAATGGAACTCTAGCTATCATACTCATATTCTAGGTGGGAGGGAAGGCAAGATAAAGATTAAAAGGCTTCCTAGTTGTCTACCATCCTGTAAGGATACTTCCTCAAAGTTCTACACTACTGCTTTTTTATCTTGCTGCTAAAACATAGTCATAATAGCCACATCTTGCTAAAAGATAGGCCAGGACTTTTAGCTTGGTGTGTTGCTATTCCATGTATAATCAGGATGTTACTAGTTAGAGTAGAACTAGCAGATATTAGGAAGAAATCACATATTTCCTGATGTCACATTCCCCCAAAACCTATCAAACCAATATTTTTAAAGCTTAAAACATATAAACTTTATATTTGACCATATGCTTTTAATAAAAGTTTAAGTACTTCCAATTTGATTTGTTTACATACAAAGTTAGACAGCTGCATTAACCTGCTGAATTTCCTGTTTTGTAGCTTTGAAAGGGGCATATTTAGAACATGAATTTGTTTTTCTGTAATTTTTTTGGTAATTGGTACATTTGAACTTTGGTGTGATACTGTGATATTATAGCAAAGAACAGTCTGAACTTGATCAAGATTTGGATGATGTTGAAGAAGTAGAAGAAGAAGAAACTGGTGAAGAAACAAAAATCAAAGGTATTATTTTAAATTACTTCAGGAGCCAGTAGTTGCTGGCACATGTCTTCTAGAGGGTAGTAATAAGTCCATTCTGTTTTTTGGACCCTTGGTCATTGTCCACTTTTCCACATACCTCCACTTTAGTGAGAGTGCGTGTGTGTGTGAGAGAGAGAGAAGGTATGAATGTAGTGGCTCATCAGAAGTCACTGTTTGCACCCTCTACTACTGGAGTGACTTGACATAGCTGTGTCAAACAGCTGCCTGTGAGTTTTGTCTGAACCTGAAATGTTAGAGATTGGAAGGGGTTGTTTTGGTGGTGCTTCTAAACACTATGTTTAATATATGGAAAATGTGATGTGTCTTTTTAAAAATTTACCCAACAGAAAAAATGCTAAATGTAGGCAATATCATCCAAAAATTATTTTAGTAGATAATTGTTGAAAGGAGTGGTGGTGGTAGGGAATTGTATTTTAGGTTATGTCCTATAGATCTGGGCCAAGCATACTGAGGTGCCAGATGACTGGTTTTCATTTTTAAGCCAAATGAAAGTTAATTGTGAAAAGACTTCTGAACTTGGTTAGTTTCATTTTGCAGCATTTTCTTAACAGATAAAGGACTGTATCCTCAGTGACTAATATTGATATTTCTAAGTGCATGGTGATTATCACAGCTGTATACCATCAAATAATTGAAATAATACCAGAGTTGCACTGACCTTCAAAAAATATAATTGGGGAAATTAATGGAAGTTTTGTGTAATAACTACTGAAGAGCAAGAGAAGATTAGCAACATAATTTGTTTTGTATAAATCTAGCATATTTTGGATTAAGTATACTTTTTAAAAGCCATTAATATCATTTTGTTTTCAGTTACGACTTATGTCTCAACTGTTAAAAGCTTTCCTTATACATACAAATATACTATACAACTTTTTAAAAGCCATTAATATCATTTTGTTTGGCTTCAGTTATGACTTATGTCTCAACTGTTAAAAACTTTCCTTATACATACAAATATACTATACAACATCAAACAAACATCCAGGTCACTCACTTTTTCTTTTTCCCTGGCTTAAAACTCACCATATTTGCAGTTTTCTGATGTGTGTTGTCTGTATTCAAAGGACTGTCAAGAGTCATAGATAGGCATCTGGATGAAGCTTTGAGCTTCCTAAAATGCAAGGTGGGCGAAGCACAAGATACTAGGAAGGGAAAAGATATTGTTCATAGTAGTTGTGGCAATGGCCTTGAGAAATGCCATGCTTTAGAGATTAGGAATCTGAAATATTTCTGAATATTGGGTTTTCTTCCTAGAGTGTATTTTCTTAGATTGCTCTGCCCATCTTTACTCATTATATGTACTAGCAATTTGTGGGCCAGTTAGGAAAACTTCATGAGATTGGATTGTCCTATTAAAAAAGCATAATACATTTTTATAAAAATCCTTCTTTCGATGCCCCCTTTTTTTTTTAAGCGCGTCAGCTGACTGTTCAGATGATGCAAAATCCTCAGATTCTTGCAGCCCTTCAAGAAAGACTTGATGGTCTGGTAGAAACACCAACAGGATACATTGAAAGGTACAAGTTCTTCTTTTCCATAGTCCTTATTTATCTTTATATAGTCAACATTGCAGGTGTGTCTTTTTAAGACCATCTAGAATCTAGGTATGCAGTGTGGAAACCTAATATTTGTTGGTATTCAATATAGGATTATTGGAATTTTAAGATGGTACTTAGTACCACCCATTTACATTGGTCTTTTAAAGCTTATTTTGATTGAGGTTCATAGGACGTAAACTGCTCTTAACCATTCCTGAGATATGTTTAGAGGTTTGTTAGAAGTGCACAGAATTAGAAGACATAGATTTCTTTTTTTGTTGGTGACATAAATCATTAATATCTGAATATCTTACTTAGCATATGCAGTTTTTAAGAAACTCAGCTTTATGATTTTTAAGATCCATTCAGGTTGCTATCTTGTATATATTGTACATAGTATAGTTCTTCATGGTGGGTGCTCACTATGTTCTGTTGTGTTCTTTTTTTTTGATGGACTTCTGTCTTTATCAACACGTTCTACTGTGGTGGATATCTTTGTAAATGTCCTCTAAAGGAATTGTGTTAGAATTTCTTTAGGGTGTGTACTTAGCAGTGGGATTGCTAGTTAATATAGGGTGTTCAAGTCTCAAGTATATCTGACTTGATTTCCAGAAATATTGTACCCAGTGCCTTGGAAATTGTTTTATCTTTGTGTCTCTGCTAACAATTAATATCACCCAGCTTTGAATTTTTTTTTTTAACCAATCTAAGAGTGTGGGCTCGTTTTTAAAGTTTGTATTTTGCCAGGCTCGGTGGCTCAGCCTGTAATCCTGCACTTTGGGAGGCTGAGGTGAGTGGATTACCTGAGCCTGCGGGTTCGAGACCCGCCTGGGCAACTAGGCAAGACGTCATCTCTACAATAAATCAAAAAATCAGCTGGGCATGGTAGTGCGTGCCTATAATTCCGGCTACTTGGAAGGCTGAGGCGATAGGATCGCCGGAGCCCAGCAGGTCGAGGCTGCAGTGGCTGGAAGCGGCCACTGCACTCCAGTCTGGGCAACAGAGTGAGACTCCAACTCAAAAAGTAAATAAATAAATAAAATAAAGTTTGTATTTTCTGATTGCTAATGAGTTTCAAACTCCCCCCCCCTTTTAAAATTTTTGTTTTGTTTGTTTTTTTAGGACAAGGTCTCACTATGTTGCCTAGGCTAGTCTCAAACTCCTGGGCTCATGTAGTCCTCCTGCCTTAGCTTCCCACAGTGTTGGGATTACAGGCATAAGTTGCTGCTCCTGGCCTGAGCATTTCTTGATAATGAGCTTTTCTTTCTTTCTTTTTTTTTTGAATTGGAGTCTCACTCTGTCGCCCGGACTGGAGTGCAGTGGCCGCTGCCGGCCACTGCAGCCTCGACCTGCTGGGCTCCAGCGATCCTTCCGCCTCAGCCTTCCAAGTAGCTGGAACTACAGGCATGCGCTGCCATGCCCGGCTAATTTTTTGATTTATAGTGGAGATGAGGTCTTCCCAAGTTGCCCAGCTGGGTCTCGAACCCGCGGGCTCAGGCAGTCCACTCACCTCAGCCTACCAAGGAGCAAGATTACAGGCTGAGCCACCAAGTCCAGCTTAATGAGCTTTTCTTGATAATGCTTGAGCCATTTTGGCTGCTTATTTATACCCTGTGTCTGTTATCCTGTGGGATTACTCTTTTTTTGTTTTTGTTTTTTTTTCATGTTTTGGAGAAGTCCTTTTATATTCTAAATGTTATTCCCTGATCAGTTTTAACCATTGTAAGTAATATATTATGTCATTTCTACTAATTTTATCTATGGAGTCCTCAGGTAAACAGAAGTCTTCGATTTTTTTTTTTTTTTTTCTTTTTTTCATTAATCAGTATTTTTTATTATGGTTTTGTGGGGTAAGGTCTTAGATTTTTTAGTAAAATATTTTACCCTAAGGCTTGTGTTTTGAAGTTGTTTAAGAAGTCCTTCCTAGTTCCCTTTCACATTTTCAGTTGACTAGTTTTACTTTATACATTTAGGTCTTTAATCCCTCTAGAGTCCACCTTTGTATTTGATGTAGGTAAGCATCTAGTTCCTGCCCCCTTTCAGTTTTCATACTATTCACTAAACTATTCTTTCCTCACTTATTTGTGAACTTACCTTTTGTTGCACAGCGCCTGTGTTCTGTTTCATTGTTCTTTTTGTCTCTATTTTGTCATTGTCACTCTTAATTACTGTAACTTTACAGTATGTCTTAATGTCTGTCAGTGCAAGTTACTTTATTTCATGCCCCCTCCCCCGAACACAGTATTATAATTGACCTAACCATAGATAGAACTTTATTCCACATTTTTGACAGCTAAGTTTACAGGGTTCTCAACAAAGTTATAAAATTTTGATAGGAATTGCACAGAACTTATAGATTGATGGAGAATTACATCTTTTTAGTATGGTCATATCCAGACAAATATTCAGATCACACTGTGTGTTTCTTATTATAGTTTCAAATATTCTTCATAAAGTTGGTTAATTTCTGTGTAGTTGTGTGGCTGTCGTGAATAATATCTTACATATTGTATTTTCTGGTTGCCTGTTCTTGATATTTAGAGGAGTATTGATTTTTTTTTTTTTTAAATCTTGTATCCAGTAAGCTTGCTATATTTATTGTAGCAATTTGTCCCCCTCCCCCAACAAAAGATCTTATCTGGAAGTAGTGGCAGTTTTAACTGGTCTATTTTTCCACATTATACTATACTCCATATGTTTTTTTTCTTTGACTGGGACTTTTAGGGCTATGTTAAACATGCATTAAAAACGGGCATCTTTGTCTTAATTCCATTCATAGTGAAAATGAATATAAAATCTCTGCATTGAAATCTGCCTTTTTTACTGTTTTTTTAATCTTGACTTTTTTAATGCTATCAATGAAGATGCTGTATTGAACTTTTTCCTTGAATTTATTGAGTAAATATATGTTTTGAAATACATACTTGATATCAAACCAGCCTTACATTCCTGTAATAAACCTAATCGTAATATGTTACTTAAATTGTTGAGTTGAACAGTTAATATTTAGAATCCTTATTAATGAAATGATCTTGTGAGTGTGTAAGTATGCATGTGTGTATGTATGTAAAAGTGAATGTGCATTAAGAAACTTTCCAGGGAGTGGTAATGCTTAAATGGTTTTAGCTGCTATTGAAGTTCATGGAGCTTTTACTTTTTCTGCAACAACTTCTGTAAGGCAGGAATTAACTGTTCCTTGAACAATTGGTAGAACTCCTAAAAATTTACTTGGACCTTTGGAGTTTGGAAATTAGAGGTCCTGGGGAATTTTGGGGTACTTAAAAAGAAACTAATCCAGGTTTTCGTGTCAGTTTTGGAATCTTATATTTTAAACATGTATGCATTTTATATCCATGTTTTTTTTTTTCTTTTCAGGAAGCAGGCCCTCACCAAATTATCTGGGTTTTAAATTAATTAGTACATAGTTGGTGTATTTTAAAAGTCTAGTTATTTTCTTTTTCATATTCTGTATTTTGCACCTTAATTTTACTAGTTGTATTGATCTTATTATATGTTTCTTAGAACATTAATTTTTCTTTGGATTTTACTTTTTTTTTATGTTTTGGTTGCTCTCAGTAGTTTCTGACTTTAGTGGCATTTTCTTCTTTTTTAGGTTTGCCCTATTACTCTTTCTAGTTTTTTAAATTGAATGCTTAGTTCATTTTATTTTTTAATTTGTGTCCTTTATGGCCTTAATACACTTGTTTTTGCAAAATTTCTGTATATGTTGGTTGCGAAGATCTTTGTTGAAATTAATAGCTTGAGTATATTTATATTGTTCAGATTCTCTTTATTTCTGCTTACTGATTGTCTGCTTGACTTAACAGTTTCTCGGTCAGTTAAATCTCCAATTGGAGACCAGGTGTGTTGGCTCAAGCCTGTAATCCCAGCACTTTGGAGGCTGAGGTGAGAGGTTTGCTTGAGCTCAAGGGGTTCAAAACCAGCAACTTGGTGAGACCTCATCTCTACAATAAATCAAAAAATTAGCTGAGCATGGTAGCACGCACCTATAGTTCCAGCTGCTTGGAGGACTGAGGAGGAATAATCACCTGAGCCCACCAGGTCAAGGCTGTGGTGGCTGGGAGCGAGCCACTATACTCCAGCCTGGGCGACAGAGTGAGACTCCCAACTCAAGAAAAAAAAATCTTCAATTGGTTTTGTTATTTCACCTTATATTTCTGTTAGTTGTGGATTGATATATTTTAAAGCCATATTATTAGGTATATGATGTTTGTGATGTCCATGTCTTGTTCTCTTGCTCCATTTTACTGATATATAATGTCCTCCTTTGTATTTTATGGTATTTTGGGGGCCACAAGTTCTGTTTGCCTAAAATTATGATGCCTACCCCAGTGTCCTTTTTTTAAAACCTGGTAATGGTAATGTATTTTTCCATCTGTATCTTCCTCTAGTACGAATGTTCAAGTTTTCATTTCTTGAAACTTACATTGTTTTTTGGATTTATTGCTGCCATCTTGTGTTTTTAATTTTACTTTGATTTTTTTTCTTGCTTCTTTCCATGAGATAGATCAGGTTGTTTTCTGCTGGTTCTAAAGTTAAGGCATTCTGTTTTTTATTATACTAGTATTTCATAACCTAATGCCTAAGTTTATTTATCTCTGTGGAGTTGTAAGTCTACCAGTATCTGTAAATGTGCTTTCCCTAGCTGTTTTTTCCTTTAAGTCAGCAGTGAAACTTACCAAGATATTTGACCACACTCATACTTTAATTTGAATCTCCTGGGTTTTTTTGTTTGTTTATTCTGTTTTTTACTTCCTCCAAAGTTTTTCAATATAGTGAGTACCTGTGGCATACCTCCTGAAGTCTGGTATACCTGATATAATTTTTATCTTTTATATCTAAACAATAGTTTGGCTATGAAATTATAAATTTAGAGTTCTTAAACATCTTAAAAATTACAATTCATTTTCTTGGCTGGGGAGTAGAGTAAGAATTTTTATATTGCCTTAATTCTGAGGAATTTATCATCCTCATTTGTTAAGATATCCTTCTCCTTTTCTGTTTGTCAGCAGATACTTTTGTCATCCATATCTCAGAGCTTTTCTATTTTCTGTCTTACATACTGCCTTCAGGGAGAACTTGTCAAGTTCATAAACTTTTTCCTCAGTTGAATCTATCCTGTTGTTGGTTATTTTAGTTACTGTGTTTTGCATACTTAACATCTTACTTTGTTTTAGATTTCTTGGTCTTGTTGCATATTGTTAATCTTTCTTCAATCTTTACATATATTTGCATTCTTATATTCTTTGTCCAATGATGCTGCTTCAGGTGATAATTGCCTCATTCTTTTATAGACATTGTACTACTGTAGTATCTAGTTATTTTGGCCTTTGAGCTGAGGCACATGGGACGATATCAGTTATCCTGGGATTAGGGAAAAATGAAGGTCAGACTGGTTTGTGACAGTTTCATGAAGTTTAAGGAGAATGGGGTGGGGTAAGCCTAAGTAGGGTACTCATTTTTGACTGTAAAGTTTGCTGCTAATTCCAGGTAGTTTTTCTTGTTTGCTTTAGAAGACAGTCTCCTTTGATTGAATTAGAATTCACCATTCCTAGATTGGATGAAGTAGAGGAATGAATGCTTGAGGGCTCTGAGCTAGTCCAGCTTTCATTTGCTCTTCATGTTACCTAGGAACATTGGCATTGGGCTTTTGCAAGGGGTGAAGGGGACAGGCATTGATTTTTAAAAAAATTTTTTGTAGGGCAATAACAGAACTTAAAAGCATTCTGGCAAAGATAAAGAATATGCTACTTCCAACCTGTCCTCAGTGCTGCCTGCTCTGGCCATTCCCTCCCCACATTGCAGCTCACCCTGAAGCCTTCAGTGTTATTTAGAAAGTGTGTGTGTGTGTGTGTGTGTGTGTGTGTGTGTGTGTGTGTGTGTGTGTGTGTGTGTGTCTCGCGTCTGGCCATTCCCTCCCCACATTGCAGCTCACCCTGAAGCCTTCAGTGTTATTTAGAAAGTGTGTGTGTGTGTGTGTCGCGCCTGAAATTGCTTGTGTGTGTGTGTGTGTGGCGCGCCTGAATAGTTGCTTCCTTCTTGATTGTAAAGTTTCTAGGTTAATTTAGGGGGGAGGAAGGGATGGTGTCAGGAAATGTCAGAAGCTCATGCTAGTTTACCACCTTGATAGAATATTGGTTTGTTTGTTTTTTTTACATTTAATTGTAGAAACAGAAAGTTGGTGTCTTTTTAAAATTTCTAATAATCTTAAGTTAATGGTTAAGTAAAAAAATTAGATGATTTACATAAATCTGTGGCTGGAGATTTTAACCTGGATTTTGTATCTGTTGTATAGATTGCCTAAAATTAGATAAATTTCAAATGTGAGCATTTTTGGTTGGTAGAGGGTACATATATATAATCATTTTTCAAGGGACTCATTTTTCAAGCTTTTTAACATCGGTGCCCTGTAGTGCATTGTATGATGTATAAATTAAATCTCAACAAAACTTATTTTAAAAATGTATCTCCTCCTTCATGTTACATACTTATTTAATATAATTTCATATTCCACATTAAATAGGGAGACTCAAACAGAAAGTAATGGTGTAGGATTTTGTCCTTTTTTCTAGTGTGTATATGCTCTCCCTCTTATTCCTAATACAGGTGAGATATGTAGTTAAAGAAAGAAAAAGTCATTTAATCACTGTTTTTCTCAGAGTTGTTTGTCTTTAATTTCATAAAAATCTATCTATTTATGGTTGAAATGCCAGCAGTGATAAACACTGAACTTGTTATAATGAAAGATTTGAAAACTGGGATCTTCATTTGACAATATTTTTATTTTCTTACCAGTTTACTTCACCTGGTTAAGTTACCACTTTTGAAATATTTTGTAGTCAATGGATCAGTGGATATCCTGAATTTTAATTACTTTGATCTGACTTTTGCTTTTAAATAGAAAACCTGTCATTCACTAAGTCTTATGCTTCGATTTCAATATGACAAAAGTGTGCTTTCTGTTTTGTTGTGATGCTGTGTAACTGGTTTCTAACCTTTCAGCTTGCCTAGGGTAGTTAAAAGACGAGTGAATGCTCTCAAAAACCTTCAAGTTAAATGTGCACAGATAGAAGCCAAATTCTATGAGGAAGTTCATGATCTTGAAAGGAAGTATGCTGTTCTCTATCAGCCTCTATTTGATAAGGTAATGCTTTCTTCTACTTGAATTTAATTTGTCTGACATCTAGCATTCTAGAAGATAAGCTCTGGAAATACATACAAACTTGAAGGAGGTTAGTCTTTAGCCTTCTCACTGAAACAATTATTAGATGTACTTATGTACTTGAGTAAACTATCAGCGATTAAGGTTATAGTATGCATTGATTATAAGAATTCTTAATGAGAAACCAATGTTTTTTATATAAACCTCTTTTTTTTTTTTTAAATCATTTTAGCGATTTGAGATTATTAATGCAATTTATGAACCTACGGAAGAAGAATGTGAATGGAAACCAGATGAAGAAGATGAAATTTCGGTTAGTATCAACTTTGTGTGTGTGTGTGTATGAGTGTGTGTGTGTGAGTTGGAGTCTAACTCTGTGTGTGTGTATTTGAGTTGGAGTCTATAACTCTGTTGCCCAGGCTGGAGTGCAGTGGCATGCTGATGGCCATTGTAGCCTCGACTTATTGGGCTTCAGCCTTCTGCCTCAGCCTTCCAAGTAGCTGGAACTACAGGCATGCACCACCATGCCTGGCCAATTCTTTTGACTTATTGTAGAGATGAGGTCTTGCCAGTTGCCCAGACTGAACCCATGGGCTCAGGCAATCCTCTCACCTCAGCCTCCCAAAGTGCTGGGATTATAGGTGTGAGCCACCGTGCCCAGATTGTGTGTTTTTAGATAACATCTTATGACTTGTCAGAAATATTAAGCATTTGGTGATGGAGTACAGTATTACATGATTAGTGGTGTTTTTATACCTAGTGTTTTCTTTTTTGTAAAGTGATAGTGCAGATAAGCTGTAGTTTAGCCTGACACCATTTGTTCCCAAAGTCATTTTTCTTCACATTTTCATTGTTTTTTGTTTTTTTGAGTTGGAGTCTCACTCTGTCGCCCAGACTGGAGTGCAGTGGCCGCTCCCGGCCACCGCAGCCTCGGCCTGCTGGGCTCCGGCGATCCTTCCGGCCTCAGCCTTCCGAGTAGCCGGAATTACAGGCATGCGCCACCATGCCCGGCTGATTTTTTTTTTTTATTATTTATTGTAGAGTTGAGGTCTCGCTGCCCAGGCGGGTCTCGAACCCGTGGGCTCAGGCAGTCCACTCACCTCAACCTCCCAAAGGTGTGGGATTACAGGCTGAGCCACCGAACCCGGCCGGCATTGCTATTTTAATGGTGTTTGGTAAGGAGAATATAATATTATTTTGATTAAGAACACAATGGGATGAGGCATTTCTTTTGCTTTTCTGTTTACTGTGCTTAAAAAACTTCATTCCTTCATGAAATTATTCAGTTTTTGTTTTTTCTAAAATGATTTTCCTACCAATCTTTGTCATCTTAGTGGTACTTTTTGGAGGGAGGAGTGTGGTAGCAGTAATTTTGATGGAATTAAAAGTTTGATCTGGGTAACAGCAGTATTTACACAAATAGACCAGAACTTCTTTGGCTGAAAGTAATGATGATTGTTTTTGTGGGCTTTTGGGTTTTTATGTTCTGCCACTGCTTGTAAGTTAAGAGGTATGTACAAGAGTTTATTAAGAGATCTGATCTACATACTCAATAATGTATGCTGTCCCTTAATCAAGGAGGAGCTGAAAGAAAAGGCCAAGGTTGAAGATGAGAAAAAAGATGAAGAAAAAGAAGACCCCAAAGGAATTCCTGAATTTTGGTTGACTGTTTTTAAGAATGTTGACTTACTCAGTGATATGGTTCAGGTAATTTTATTCATAAAAACAGCAGTTTACTTTGAAGGATGAAGTTTTGAAATGGCTATAATGACTATTTTCTTCAGTATTGACCTTTCCAGAATGATTGCTTACTTCTGGAAAAACTAATATCTGTAGGAGGAAAATTACAGCTTTGATTAGCAATCAAATAAATTATAGTTCATTTTCTTTTTATTTATTTGAGTTAGAGTCTCACTCTCACCCATGCTGGAGAGCAGTAACATGTTCATGGCCTCTGCAGCCTCAACCTGCTGGGCTCAGGCAATCTTTCTGCCTCAGCCTTTTCCAAGTAACTGGAACCACAGGTGTGTGCCACCACTCTCGGCTAATTTTTTGATTTATTGTAGAGAACGAGGTCTTCGCCAAGTTGGCCAAGCTGGTCTTAAACCCCTCTGGGCTCAGGCAGTCCTCTTGCCTCTGCCTCCGAAAATGCTGGGATCACAGCCATGAGCCACTGTGCCTTGCTTGTTTTTATTTATTATTATTATTTTTGAGTCAGAATCTCACTCTGTCATTTAGGCTGGAATAGAGTGGCATGATCACGGCTACCACAGCCTCGACCTGCTTGGCTCAGGCGATCCTTCTGCCTCAGCCACCTGAGTAGCTGGGGCTGTAGGTATGTGCTACATGCTCGGCTAAATTTCTTATTTTATTGTAGAGATGAAGTCTTGCCATTTTGCCCAGGCTAGTCTTGAACTCCTGGGCTCAAGGAATTCTCTCACCTCTGCCTCTCAAAGTGTTGGGATTATAGGCATGAGCCACTGCGCCCAGTCCAGTTGCTCATTATTGACTGGTGTTTTCTCATAGCTCGGTGCCTTCTGGCTTTACATGGTTAGTATGTAGGTATGATGGAAAAGAGGATTCTTATAGTTTATAAACCTTCCCAGCCCTTCTTTTGTCTGAAACAAGAACTACTTTTAGGGGAAATTTTCATTTTAAAAGGATATACCGCAAAGATGTTTAGCTTGTTCTCTGCAAAACCATTGTAGATGTCACCTTTGGGAAACTTGCCTTAGAAGCATTTCTTGAGCCACTACCATTTGCTTTGTAGTATATACTACCTTTGTGATTGCTGGGCATTATATTAAGAAAAAGTAATGATCTCAACACAATTACTGTTTACTGTACTTCTACTTTAGCAAAGTAGAAAAATATCAAGCCAGGAGTAGAGGAACATACATCTGGAGAAGACAGCAGTTGTAATCAGAAATCGTTTTAAAAGCAAATATGCCTCATTTAGACTCAGATTTCTATTTTTTAGCCCATTTTACATAATGTTCTCTATTTAGTCACTTTCTCTCCCAGTGGCAGCAGAACCACAGTATAAACTAACTTTAGTTTATACTATAACTAGCTGTAATCCTGAGTGTTTTAAGATTATAATTGTTATAGAAAACTTTGCTATAAAATATATATGTCAGTCAGCAAGGGTCTGTGTAGTAATAGCAAACCCTTGAAAGACATTAGATGCTTATTTAAAAACATTTTTTTTTAACTTGAAGGAACATGACGAACCTATTCTGAAGCACTTGAAAGACATTAAAGTGAAGTTCTCAGATGCTGGCCAGCCTATGGTAAAAGAACTTTAAAATATTTCCAATTTTGTAATAGATGCTTATGGGTAGATAAATGGAAATTTTTTTAAAAGGTCACATTCAAGGTTACTTTTTTATCATAGTAAATAAATATTTGGATGCTATTAACTGTGATTCAGTATTTATTCCTTTTCCTTCCTCTGAACAAGATGTTTTCAGAACACTGACAGTCCTTAATTCTGTATTAAAGTGGTTACAAATAATGGCAGGGGGATGTGAATAAGTAAAAACTCATTCTGTAATAAGAGGCCTGTGCCTGGAAATTAACCTAAGACAGATGATGACAGAGGGTCCCCACTCCACCAAAGGAAATATCAACCAGCAGTTGCTCTCTGCAAAACCACCAGCATTATGTCAAATATGATCAAAACTACTGTAGCGACTATGAGGCTGTAGATTCTTAAGTCTGGGTTTTTTCTGTGTCAAGTTCAGGTTCTAATCCTTTTTTTTTTGAGTTAGAGTCTCACTCTGTCACCCAGACTGGAGTGCAGTGGCACGCTCCCAGCCACCGTAGCCTCGATCTGCTGGGCTCTGACAATCTTTCTGCCTTAGTCTTCCAAGTAGCTGGAACTATAGGTGCGCGCTACCATGCCCGGCTAATTTTTGATTTATTGTAGAGATGAGGTCTCACCTAGTTGCTCTGGCTTTTCTTGAACCCGTGGGCTCAGGTGATTCACTCACCTCGACCTCCCAAAGTGCTGGGATTATAGGCTGAGCCACCGAGCCCGACCTCTAATCCTTTTAAAAGCTCCTTTCATGGTGGTAGGTAGGAAGGAAAGGGTACATGGTCAGTTTATTTAGGTATATCTAGCCTATTGTGTAAACATGTTACTAAATAATAGTTGCAAATTGAAACTAAACTTTATTCAGTTTGATTTATGTGTACCTCATTTTGCTTGTAACATAATTTGGGATTTATCTGGCTCTTTCATTTTTTTTTTTTTTTGAGTTGCGGTCTCCGTCTGTCACTCATGCTGGAGTGCAGTGCCATGCTCATGGCCACTGCAGCCTCTACCTGCTGGGCTCAGGTGATCCTTCACCTCAGCCTTTCAGAAGCTGGAACTACAAGTGTACATCACCATGTCCAGCTAATTTTTATGATTTATTATAGAGACGAGGTCCTGCCAAGTTGCCCAGGCTGATCATGAACCCCTGGGCTCAGGCATTCCTCTTGCCTCAGCCTCCCAAAGTGCTGGGATTACAGTCTTGAGCCACCATGCCTGGCTTCATTCTTAAAATTATATATTTCAGAGTAGAGGAAGCATTATTACTTAGAATTTTATTTTATCTTTTAAATTTTTTTCTTTTTCTTTTTCTTCTTTTTTTTCAGTTGGAATCTAACTCAGTTGCCCAGACTGGCCACCACAGCCTCGCCTGCTGGGCTCCGGCGATCCTTCTGCCTCAGCCTTCCAAGTAGCCGGAATTACAGGCATGCACTACCACGCCCGGCTGATTTTTTAATTTATTGTAGAGATGAGGTCTCGCTGGCCAGGCGGGTCTCGAACCCACGGGCTCAGGCAATCCACTCACCTCAGCCTCCCAAAGGCGCGGGATTACAGGCTGAGCCACCAAGCCCAGCTAAATTATTTTATTTTTCAGCCAGATTTTCACTCTGTTCCCCAGGCTGGAGTGCAGTGGCATGCTCACAGCCACTGCAGCCTCAACCTGCTGGGCCGAGGTGAACTTTCCACCTCAGCCTTCCAAGTAGCTGGAACCACAAGTGCATGCCACTATGCCTGGCTAATTTTTTAATTTATTGTAGTGATGATGTCTCCCCAAACTGCCTAGGCTGGTCTTGAACCTCTGGGGTCAGGCAGTCTTCTTGCCTTTCAAAATGCTGGGATTACAGGTGTGAGTTGCTGCACCTGGCCTTACTTAGAATTTTATATGTGCTTGTAAAAACCACAGATTAAACTTTGCATACTAACTCATTGAAGTTTATGGTGTAGATATTTAAATAACTTAATGCTTTCTTCCTCCAGAGTTTTGTCTTAGAATTTCACTTTGAACCCAATGAATATTTCACAAACGAAGTGTTGACAAAGACATACAGGATGAGGTCAGAACCAGATGATTCTGATCCTTTTTCTTTTGATGGACCAGAAATTATGGGGTGTACAGGGTGAGTTTAATATTACTATTTGAACAGAATGTTTTTTCTCTTTGTTGTACTTCTGACTAGTGATACTTGTATTTTCAGTTACATATGTACATAGTCTGTCTCCATACGTTTTGGCAAAATGTTTCCTAAGAAGTGCTTATCCATTTTCCTATAATTCTCCTTTGGCCTGTGACTATAAAGCATATTTCTGCAAAAGAGTAATTCTATTATAACCTTAATTATATTGTGTGTTTATGCAAATTGTAAATATGCTTATATTGAAAATTTGTTTTGAAATAAGAATTTTCCCTTTATACTGCTACAGAAAACATTTGAGCCAATTTGCCTCTCTAAAATCTGAAATCATGTATTACTTGAAATTGTGCCAGTTGTGATAGATAATTTTTCTTTGTTTTGCCAGGTGCCAGATAGATTGGAAAAAAGGAAAGAATGTCACTTTGAAAACCATTAAGAAGAAGCAGAAACACAAGGGACGTGGGACAGTTCGTACTGTGACTAAAACAGTTTCCAATGACTCTTTCTTTAATTTTTTTGCCCCTCCTGAAGGTAAGTAGTGCTTTTGTTTGGGTATTAATAGTTGTTTTATGGCAAATGTTGTTTCATTTCTTACTCATTTAAATTTCTTTTCTCAATTTTGCAGTTCCTGAGAGTGGAGATCTGGTAAGTGGTATTGTTATTTATTTATTGAATTATTTACTATATATGAAATGAAAGCACTGGTCTCCAAAATTGGAGAGTGGATGGTTGCTGCTAGCATTGGGTTCTGAGGCTGCAGTGCATGGGACAGACCTTTATGGGTCTGAAAAAGGAGTCACTTTAAATAGTGCTAATGTCTTTGCTGAGAAACACTGAAAGGAAAAACTAAAGATTTTATTTGATTTTAAGAATTGTGGGTATTTCTTTGAGGGATTTAACTATCTTAGCCACATTATGGTTAGAATTCATTCCTGTGATTGTTATTCCAATGGAAATATGGTTTCCTATTGTGGACATACATGTACATATATGTGGCATATAAGAAAGAACTGTGAAGTGGTCCTGGACTGAGGCCCTACCTCAAAGTCTACCCAGGCAGAGTAGGCCAGGTATGTTTTGAATTTGGTTTTCTTTTGATGGGGTTTTTGAATTTACGTTAACTGAGGTGGTTCAAATAGTTTTGAATTATAGGTTAGGGATATAACAGCTAGAAATTGTTACTCTGAATACTTGTGAATTGCATTAGTCTTCGCTAAGGCTTAAGCCAGATCTGTCTTGTAGAACAAAAATAGGAATATAAAGCAGTGTGTGAATCATATGAGTATTAAGATAGATACAGTATTTTCTTATCAGTGAATGGGCATCAGTTGGAGATTTTGTTCATTTTTTTTCTTTTTCTTAGTTCGTTACTAAATAGTGATGGTGACAAAAGTCTTGTAGTTAGAGAAAACCTCCACCTGTTGTTTAAATTAAAGTTTCTGTCCCCCTTTTTGGCAATTTTTTTTATTAGACTATGTTGATGACTCAGTAAATGTCTATGGAATTCACAGAGGGTATATTTATTGTTTAGTATTACAGACCTTAAATGGGGCTATTATTTTTATTGATGCATATTTATATATATATAAATATAAATATATGTATATTTTACTTCAGTGCTTTGGGGGATACAGATAGTTTTGGTCTCCGCTCTAAATGTACCCACCACCCCCACTGTATACATTCTACCCAAATAGGTGATTTTTTTGGGGATCCCTGTTCCTCCTTCCCCCTTCTGAGGCTCCTGTCCCCATTATACCTACTGTTCTCTGTGTCTTAGCGTAGTCTTAGTTTAGCTTTCACTTATAAGTGAGAACATGCGGTTATTTGGTTTTCTGTTCCTGAGTTAGTTCACTTAGGATGATGTTCTCCAATTCTATCTAAGTTGCTGCAAAAGACATTGTTTCATTCTTTTTGATAGTTGAATAGTATTCCTTAGTATATGTGTACTATATTTTCATTATCCGCTGATTGGTTGATGGGCATTTAGGTTGATTCCACATCTTTGCAAGTGTGAATTGTGCTGTGATGAGCATGCTGGTGCAGATGTCTTGTTATATAATATAACAGCCTCTCTTCCTTTGGGTAGATAACCTAGTTGTGGGATTGCTGAATTGGAATTACTCATTTAATTATTTTTATTAAATGAAATGGAGTACTGCCATGTTTCCTTGCCTCAAGGGATCCTTCTGCGTGCTTTCCTGCTTCTCAAATTGTCAAGATTACAAGCACAATCCCCTACATCATCCAGACTGTGTGTGTGTGTGGCTGTGTGTGAGAGAGAGATTCTGTGTGTGTGTGTGTGTGTGTGTGTGTGTGTGAGAGATGGGGTTGTGCAAGGTGTGCGTGCTGATTAGGAGGAATGGGGTAGGATGAGGAGTGGCCAAGACATTTCTGGGCCTCCTTGAGGGAGTTCCCTTACACCCCACCCAGGGCCCAGAGATTCCATGCTGGAGCTCGACTCTGCTTTGCAACATAGCAAGAGCCCATCTCTGAAAAATAGGAAGTCCTGGGTTGACTTGCCTTAGTTGTTTTGCTGTCTTTATCAAATAGGAGGACTCTTACCAAATTTGGCATTAAGTAGACAAAGCTGTATGACTGTTTGGATCTTTTAAAAGGATAAAGTGATCCTTTGTGGTCTGCTGTTGTGGCCTTCTATTTGCCATATACATAGTGTTATTTACAAAAGTCTGAGGGTTTTTCCCCCTAGTATTCTGTTTGGTGTTTTCCTTTTTTTTTTTTTGAGCTGGAGTCTCACTCTGTCGCCCAAACTGGAGTGCAGCGGCCGCTCCTGGCCACCGCAGCCTCGACCTGCTGGGCTCCGGAGATCCTTCCGCTTCAGCCTTCCGAGTAGCCGGAATTACAGGCACGCGCTACCACGCCCGGCTAATTTTTTGATTTTTATTGTAGAGATGAGGTCTCGCCTGCCAGGTGGGCCTCGAACCCGCGGGCTCAGGTAATCCCCTCACCTCAGCCTCCCAAAGGCGTGGGATTACAGGCTGAGCCACCGAGCCCGGCTGTTAGGTGTTTTCAGTAATATTTTTCAACAATATTTTAAAAGGAAATTGCAGTTATGTGACAGTGTTTTAAATATCCCCATCCTATTTATTTGAACTAATTGAGATTTCTGTTTCTTATTTACATAAAAAGCTCAGATTAAAGTCTATATTCTTTTCAAACCAGAGAAAGCTAAGCAACTAGTGTTAATTTTTGTTTCCCATAATCTCTAAGTATGTACACTGACTTGCTTTTTTATTTTGATTAAAAATTTGCAAATCTAATTTTAACATAAGTAAAAAGTAAAGTTGAAGATTTCTTTCCTTTCATCATGATTTTTTAAACCCAGGAGTCTAGCAGATGCCAAATTAAATAACAGTTATCTTTAAATTCCATACTTCTGTTTTCCTTTTAAAAATAGGATGATGATGCTGAGGCTATCTTGGCTGCAGACTTTGAAATTGGTCACTTTTTACGCGAGCGTATAATCCCAAGATCAGTGTTATACTTTACTGGAGAAGCTATTGAAGATGATGACGATGATGTAAGTGAATTTGAATCCTGCAAGAAAATAATTTGGTGATGATATAGTAGTCAGAACTGGTAAGAAATTAGATTTAATTTTTACAAAGCAGAACAGAATAGTTCAAAGTTAGGCTAATTACTGATGCCCTGTAGCTAGCTAGCTTTTCTCGGTTCTAAGTAGGTCTCCTTAGGCTTTTTGGATTTTTTTTTTTTTTTTGAGTTGGAGTCTCACTCTGTCACCCAGACTGGAGTGCAGTGGCCGCTCCTGGCCATCGCAGCCTCGACCTGCTGGGCTCCGGCGATCCTTCCGCCTCAGCCTTCCAAGCTGGAACTACAGGTGCATGCTACCATGCCTGGCTAATTTTTGATTTGTTGTAGAGATGAGGCCTTGTCAAGTTGCCCAGGTGGGTCTCGAACCCACGGGCTCAGGCAGTCCACTCACCTCGGCCTCCCAAAGTACTGGGAATATAGGCTGAGCCACCGAACCCGGCTGAATTTGTTTATCTTAGCTTTTAATTTTCTGCTAATAAGACTATTCTGTGTCAGTGAAACTTTTATATTTGGTTAGTGTCATAGATCTATCATGCAACAGCCTTTGACCACACAGAACTAGGATGTTTTTTAGAGCTTGAGGTAACATTTACTTAGATGGCATATAACTTTTATCCAAGGGGATATTAAGTAATGGTTAAGATAACATCAGGCTGCCTTTAAATATTTTAGGTATCTTTATTGCTAAATGACAATTGTTAGAATGTGCTTTTTGATCACACTTTAACCACATGATTGCACTATGTTCTTTATTTTTATTTTTATTTTTTGTATTGGAGTCTCACCATGTCACCCAGGCTGGGGTGTAGTGGCACACTCAATGGTGAAAGCAGCCTTAACTGCTGGGCTCAGGTGATCCTTCTGCCTTAGCCTTCCAAGTAGCTGGACCTACAGGCATGTGCCACCACGCCTGATTAATTTTTTGATTTATTGTAGAGATGAGGTCTCTCCAAGTTGCTCAGGCTGGTCAGACAGTCCTCTCACCTCAGTCTCCCAAAGTGCTGGGGTTATAGGTGTGAGCCATTGTGCCCAGCCTTGTACTATGTTCTTTATCTTAATTTTATAAATTGCTGGAATTTAGATAATGGCAGTGAACTAAGTGATTCCTGCAGCTACTGTGTGTTTCTCGGTTTTATAATTGGCCACTTTAGGGGAAAGTGTTTTTTCTCTTTAGATATAGTTTATATACAGTGAGTTTTAACTCACATGTGCGTTAAAGTCATTAACACAGCTGTTTTTCCTTTTTAGTATGATGAAGAAGGTGAAGAAGCGGATGAGGTAATGTTTACCAAATGAGCAAATAATTCTCTGTGTTAACACATTGAGAAGCAAATTGAATGACTTATGTATTTCTTTGCAATAATCATTATTCTGTCATTTGGAATAAAAAACATTTTGGAAAATATGGTTTTAGAATTCTACAGCCAAACAATGTATGTATAAGGTTTCAATAAATAAATTGCAAAACTCGCAACATTTTTTTATTTCAAATAATTTTGTTCTGCTGCAGGGTTATCAGCTCTTTGAAGAAGTCAAAAGCTGCAGTAAACTTTTTCAACGTTGGCTGCAGTAAATATTTTCAATAAAAGCTGTCTGGATGTCTCAAGTTGTGTTGGGAAATTTTTCCTATTAGAAACTTTCAAATTAAATTGTATTATCACCAAACTCTGTAATCATGAAAATCTGTTGACCATAGTATAACTTGTATTAAATTTTCCCTACATTATGAGCCAGTTTTTGCTACTATGTACCTACTTCATGGATGCATTTTGAACTTTAATATAGGAAGGGGAAGAAGAAGGAGATGAGGAAAATGATCCAGACTATGACCCGAAGGTGAGCCAAATCAGTGCTGCTTTCTATTAAATATAAGGCAGACTAAAGTGAGAGTTGGTGTTCTGAATGAACATCAAGTTTATTTTTCTCCATTAAAGACTTCAGTAAAACCCATTGACTGGAAACTATTTTCTTTTTTCAATCCTACTGGCATTTTGAACAGTACACATAATTTCAGTGGACCTTTCCTAAGAAACATTATTTTTGGTTCTGACTTTTTATTTTTTAAAGTTTCAGGCTAAGTAAACCCTGGGATTCTATATTTACTTTTAAGAGGGATTCTATTTTAATAGCGCTTTTACTGATTTTTAACAATCAAAGGAAATTTATTGCTTGTATTTTTGGATTGTTTTCCCTCCAAAGGAAAGCTTATACACAAAGGTCAGTTTTTCAAAGATCTGAATGCAAGAATGTTCAGGAACTGGGCCTGTTATTCCTGGGCATTTGTCTTCCACAAAATACATAGGAGGTTATCAGAATTTATTGGAAACTTTGGGCATTCAATAATTTGCTGAATGCTGTAAAATACTCAGAAGATCTTTAATCTAGTGAGCAAGTAAGAAAGGATAATTTAATACTCTAATAGGTATGAGTAGCTCTTAAATATGAATAGCATTAGTACTTTGGAATAATTGAACTATAGCAAAACTCATTGGTAATATGACCAACAAATGTGTTTGGTAATTTTATTTTTTAAAGATTATGGTTTAGTGTGTTGCATTTTATGGAGTTAATTCTACAGTGTGAAATTCAGGCTTTATTTTACTATTTCAGTGACTTGCTAATTTAATAGCTTATCACCATTGTACTATGCCATTTCTTTGATTTGATGAATACTTTGACAAAACAGTGAGATACTGTGATAATTAAGGTAGTTAATTACTATTGAAAAATTCACTGAAGCAGGTAGAAGAAGATAGATTGACTTGTTGTTTTCCTTTAACAGAAGGATCAAAACCCAGCAGAGTGCAAGCAGCAGTGAAGCAGGATGTATGTGGCCTTGAGGATAACCTGCACTGTAATAGCCTAACACAACTATTATTTACTTACAGCCTTATGTTTTTGTATTTTCTTGGTAGACTCAGTAATTTTTTTTAAAGGACAGGAACTGATATTTTAAAGACCAATTTGTTCTACCTAGCATTTTAACTATAGTTTTTTGCTAGATCTGTTGAATGCACAAATTCTCATGCATGTTCATTCATTGCTTCATAATTTGGTTCTTCTGGAATATTTTCATCATGTAGCCATTGGAGTACAGCTATGAAAATTAACATCTGTTAAACGAAACACATTTTTTTTCCTGATCCCCCCCACCCCCCCGAAGAACCAAAGTATTTTTTTAGCTGGTTGTTGAATGGGGTTAAGTCCATTTGCATTAGCTGTGCCTTTCATTACTTTGTTACAGAAATGCAGTGACTTAAACTAAGACAATTCATCATGTTAAAAAAAAAAATTGGTGAGACAACTATATGGTTAAGAATTTCCAGTAAGACCTCACCTGATAACTGTGAGATTGTTAATGGATTTTTGTGTTTTAGGTAACATAGTTAACTATAAAGAAACTTAACTCATGATACACAGGGAGGTGACTAAAACCTAGGATTTTCAGAAGTTAGTCTATTATTTATAACTGTACTTTTAAACTTAACCTCCATTAACTGAGCATCTTTGTGGTAGGGTCTATCTTCTTCCCTGGAAGGGTTGAATTTACATCATTTGACAAGCCTATTTTAAGTCTTTTGTTGTTGTTTGTTTGCTTGTTTTTTGTTTTTGCAGCCTAAAATAAAAATGTCAAATACAAGTTTAGTTCTCACAAGATAATGTCTTAATTTTGTACTAATTCAGGTAGAAGCAGAGGCCTTGTTTGAAATAAAGGTTATGTCCAGTTTTCCACATATTGAAGAAAATGTTAGCAACTTTGGAAAATGGCACTACTATGTCTTCTAAGAGAGTGTTTGAGGAAAAAAAAACCAAAAATCTTAAATGATCTGATGCTTTTTAAAAAAGAAAATTGAAAAGATAAATTTCTTTTTCCTTGGATTAGAACTAGAGAGAAGACCCCAAGCCTCTGGTTTATTCTAATTATTACTGCTTCAAGTATGAGTATGTCATTTACCCATGCTTCTGTTTACTATGTATTAAAATGGGTAGTACTGTTTACTTAACTACCTCACGGATATGTTAAAGCATATTAAGTTAAATTTCATGAAATGTTTCTCAGTCTCATTAAAAGCTCAACATTGGGCCTATTTATAACGTGTGATATGGAGCATCTTATTCACACCATACTTTGAAAATTAAACTGGAAAAATAAAGGTTAAGTACCTCTTTTCTTGATCTGGGCAGGCAACACTCTTTCAGATCTTTGTGTGGCTCCTATTTTTACAGAAGTGGATGGATGAACTATTTTAAAGGTCCAAAGATTTTTTTTTTTTAAAGGTATTTTTGATGACCATAAGTACTATAGGGATGATGGGACTAAAATTGAAGGCCCTTTTTTTTGTGGGGGGTGAAAAATGCCATTAAATTTGAGACTGTAGAGCCACATTTAAAATACCTCAGGCTAATTACTGTTAATTTTGGGGAATGAACTTTTTTTGATAGGGTGGACAGATTGAATTGGGTTGTGGTTAGAGGAAGTCTAGAGTTCCTAGGTTACATTGAATTCATTTTTAGAGGTTATCATAGAGCTTCCTTTCTGAAATGTTAGTGTTAAGGTCTTGGATTGTGAGCACATTGTTATTTGTGTAGTGCTATATTTACTGCTCTCCTGAGATTTTAACTTACTACTGGAAATCCTTAACCAATTAAAATAGTATTTTCCTTTTTATTTTCAAGATGATTTTGGTTGCTTTGATTAGACATTCTGCGCTGATTTTTATTTTTTTGTAACCACAGCTCATCTAACTGCAGCCTTTTCTGAATTCTAAGGTTTTTTATCTAAAGATAGAATCCCATTTTTAATGAACTTAAAGAAGGAGCAAAATCTTTTTTTCCCCCATTCCTTTAGGAAATAGCTGTTGCCAAAGTGAAGAGGTAGATAATATTGAGTCTTGTTATAAAGGGATGTGGTTTGTGGAGGAATTTTATAAGATTGGAGTTTCAAGGGATGTCAGTGTTTATGCCATTTTTCTAGTTCCAAAATGCTTCCATTCCATTCTAGCAATTTGAAGTATGTAATTTGAAATCCTAATAAAATTTTGGATTTAATTTTATAAAATGTACTGGTGATATTTTGGGTTTTTTTTTTTAAGTGAATATATACACTGAATTTTTAGAAGAGTGGAGAATAGTATAGATGTCTAGAGTGGGCTGTTTTGTGCTTAGGCCACTATGACCTGTAATGTTGTATAACTTTAAGAGTAACCTCCCAAAGTGGAGTTAGCTATTTGACGACTAGAACGTAATTCCATAGTTTGACAGATTTTATTCTAAATTTTCTGCAGTTATTTTTGAGACATGTCAAATATCTTTACATTCTTAGTTTATAGTTTCCACCAACCTGTACACTGACTACCAACAATACTCATTTTTTCTTGTTTGAAATGGTAAAATATCATATAGTTACTTATACAGAAAAACTTTGAAAAAAACAAATTTTAGGACTGTCCTTTATGGTCATCCAGGTATGGCGAGTAGATAACAACAGTTCCAAGAAATTGACTAATTGGTAATTTCATATAGATGTCTGAAAGTCACATGTAAGTATTTCCTAGAATTCTTAAACTAATCTAGTTTACTGAAGCAGTATTAAAGTCACTTTTAGATTTTGAAAATATCTTAATGTGTGGAATTGGCTTACAGAGTGGTACTTAAGAAAAATGGGATTCTACCTCTTTCTGTTACAGCTGATTAACAATCACCAAAAGGATTATATTAGCTTTCATAGACATATTTTTGTTCTGTGAATAGGTTAATAAGAGCAGTTGGTGTATGGTAAGGCCCTTGAGATAATTAAATTAATAGTGTTTATATTACTGCTGCTTGTAGAACACTTTAAATTTGTGGGTTTATATGAGTTATAGGCCATTCCCATTATTAAAAATAAAGATAAAATTTTGAGTTATTGTTTGTGAAAACCTTACCGTGCCATATAAAACTATTAAACTAATGTCCAAATACGCTTTGAATGCTTTGGTTTCATGGCTTGGTTTAAATTTCGAGTCCATTTTTATGAATTAGTCTTATAAAAATTTTAGCCTTTATATTTTTGACTATTTAAATCAAGCCAAATGTTATTTTAAATGTACAGAGTAGATTGATAGCTTAGAAGAGCATACGTTCTTTGTAGGAGCTTTAGAAAAGAGAAACATATATATGCTAATTCAGTTTTTTAAATCTTCCACTGTATATATACTTGGTAATTGTGAGCTCGATTTTTGTGTTGAATATATGTGTTCATAACTTAGGTAATTTGCTACTTAAGGCTCTAAGACTCTGATACCTGAAAAGTAAATGTAAATGGCCATGGTGAAGTAATATTGAAATTAACTTACTAGATGTATACTCTTGATTTTTTTTTTTTTTTTTTTTGTATACTGATTTAAAAATCCAGATATTAAAATCTATAACCTGGACAAAAAGCCAAGTTCTTGGACTGATTAAGGATCACTTATGTGACTTTAGAGAACTGGAAACATCCTTGTTGGTGTATGAAATTACTTTAAGGATAAGTGTTTATCCATATGAAATTTTAATTATGTATTCAGCTAATTATATTATCAAAAATACAGTATACTTTGTATCTTGTGTTTCTTCCATTTGATATACTGTCAGATTTTTTAGTTTATAAAAAGTAAGTTATTGACTAAAATTCTTAGTATAGTCCCTGGCTTAGGATGTTTTGACTTCAAGATGTCAACTTTATGGTGAATTTATTGTGGTATTAACTGTATTTCAGCTTTAATGATATTTTTGACATACAGTGGGTTCATTAAGACATGACCCTGTCATAAATCCAGGAGCATCTGTATAAAAGTAGAGCCTATTAATTTGTACAACTTGATGAGAGCTTTGAGCAGAGGTTTCAAGAATAGGTAGGAATTGACGCTGAGCAGTGAGCAGTTCAGGTTGAAGAAGAGGAGTAAATACTGGTGGAGGTCCCGGAACAGCAATTCAGGGCACATTCAAGAAGGTGAAATGAATAACTGATGGAAATAAAAGGACCAATCTGTAGAAAGGTTAGCTGTGGAAGTTCTTTTAAAGGGTTTACTACAGTGAAAGCCACCTCTGTAGGGTATTTAGAGGGAAACTTTTTCATGAAGACAATTTCAAAAACTAAAGTTTTTTTTGAGTTGGGGGTTTCACTCTGTTACTAGGCTGGAGTACCTTGGCATGGTCACAACGATCATCGTTCACGGCAGCCTTGACTTCTTGGGCTCCAGCAATCCTTCCACCCCAGCATTCCGAGTAGCTAGGACTATAGGTGCATGCCACCATATCCGGCCGGTTTTTTATTTTTTTGTGGAGACAAGTTTTCACTAATGTTGCTCTGGCTGGTCTTGAGCTCCTGGGCTTAAGCAACCCACATGCCTTGACCTCCGTAAATATTGGGATTACAGGCGTGAGCCACCACTGCCAGCCTCCGTGATGATAATTTTTGAAGACATGATAAGAGTCAGCCATTTGAAGGTAAGAAGTTTGAGGTAGGTAGGCCCTCAGGCTACTTGGAGGCTGATAAAGGCCCTCAGGGTCTTCTATAAAGAACTGAAAAGTAGGCTAAATGACTGTAGGAATGGGGAAAAGTGGAGAGCAAGGTGGTGGAAAGCGAAATGTACATAACCTAGTTTTTTTTTAAATACCGGATTAAAGTTTTTCTGGAGTGAATCCCCCTAGTGAAATTCCAGGTTGGTGTTTTCAGGTAACTACCTTTATCAATATTGCCGCTTTCTTTTAACTCTAATTAAATTATAACAGTTGAAAGAATTCCTGTGTATTCCTTACTTAGACCAACATAGTCTTTGACTCACAAAGGTTTTCTAGGTTCACCGTAGGCCTTTACTGTTCCAGCCATGGAATGGGCTAGTCCTCCAAGGGATCCTTGGTTCCTTGCGTTGGGGAATATTACTTAAAGAACAAATCTTGATTCTGAGTGTACTTGTTACAGGTATTTCTAGAACCTTTCAGGTAAAAATTACCTAGAAAATCTGTAGATATATCATAAACTGTTTACAGAAGGAATAGTTTTGAAGTTCAATTTGACAACAGTCACTTATCTTTCCTAGTGCTACTCCAGTTCATATTTTTAACTTCAAATCAGTGGAATCAGTTCATTCAATGAGGAATTGTAGGTGAGGTTGCAAAAAAAAAGCCATGAATAGAATCTAAATTTAGACTAAAACTTTGCAGTCCCTAAGCAAATGTCTGCCATCACATTTTAATGGATATGTATGAGAATAAAGTAGTTTCATTTGGTCGTAGTACATTTTTTTGTGTGTGTGTGTTGGAGTCTCACTCTGTCACCCAGACTGGAGTGCAGTGGCGGCTCCTGGCCACCGCAGCCTCGAGCTGCTGGGTTCTGGCGATACTTCCGCCTCAGCCTTCCAAGTAGCTGAAACTACAGGCGTGCTCTACCACACCTGGCTCATTTTTTGATTTATTGTAGAGATGAGGTCTCACCAAGTTGCCCAGGTGGGTCTTGAGCCCGCGGGCTCAGGCAATCCACTCACCTCAGCCTCCCAAGGTGTGGGATTACAGGCTGAGCCACCGAGCCCGGCGGTATTAGTACATTTAAACACAGGCTTTGGAGTCTGTCTATTACCTGTTCAACATTTTTTATATAAGTGATAAAAGATTTTGGTGAACATTAATGAGAAAACATAAAATACTTAGGACCCGATAATGAGTATTTAGTAGATGTGCTTCCTAAACAGCCTGGAATTTGTGGTTGGGGTCACTTTTTAGATCGAGTTGGTAGTTAATTTCAGAATTAGGGTTTTTGTTGTGTCAGTGGAAAAATTGCCCCTAGGTGAGAGGTGGTGTGCTCTGTGTAAGCTGAGACTGGGACAGAAATGTATGTATTTAAACTTACGCTTCTATTTTGGAAAGTTTTTCATGTTCTAAACAATAAAGAAATAGAGCTTGTCCTTATCTAAGGTCAGCCAGGTTTTACAAAATGTAAATATATTTGTTTTCATATGATGATTTATTTTCTTTGGACTTTGGCAGAATCCAGAAATAATCCAGGGTAAAACTAGATGGAGTCTGATTATGTTGAATAGATTTCTCATGTGTGGAACACCCCCGTTATCATTACTCAGCCTATCTTTTTCCACCTCTCACATTTACCTAGAACCCTCGACATGGGGCAGTTTTCTAGGTGTGGACAATGAGATGGGTGTCTGTCTTGAGATCAGATATGATTTTAGACTTGGATTCAACCAGTCACAAGGGGGTTTTGTTTTGAGATGGGCTCTCATTGTGCTGTGTGGCTGGTCCCTATTCTGCCTCAGTTTCCCAAGTAGCTGGGATTGCATGTATATGCTGTTGTACCTGGCTACAAGTTTTAAAGCTAGTAGATGGACCTGTTGACTTTGCTGTTCAGTTGACTTTGTGAGTGAACCTAGAACCTTTAGAACAACATGGAGATCAGCTCAGCTTATTTGACCTGCGTTTGCGGTTTCGAGTCTGCTTGGCTGCTTGCTTTTTAAATTCCTGCCACTGAGCTTTTGTGCATGTTTTATTTTAACATAAGACCTCCTTTTCATAGAATTATAGCTATTCTTTTTGGTTCTTTAGTACTGAATTGACTCTTGCAGTTCAAGAAATATTGTAGATACTTGCTCAGTAAAGGATTTCAGAACTTCCAGTACTGGACTTGGAATATGGTTGGTATACAGTAAATTTTTGTTTATGCAGATCAACTAGGATTTATCTGTACTCATTGCAACCATAATCCTGAATGTGGAACTATATATAGCAAGTTGAACGATGGATTCTTATAGTTGTTATATTCCTACATACTGAGAAAACCCATAAAACAACAAAGCTGGATTGTGTATACAGTTGAGTCATGAACAATGTTGGCTGGACTAGGAGTTCCAATCTCCCTCACCATAAAAAATATATAACTTGACTCTCCCAGAACGATTAATAGCCTACTGTTGAATGAAAGAAGCCTTACCAGTAACAGTCAACACATATTTTGTATGTTATATGTGTTATATACTGTAGTCTTACAATAAAGTAAGCTATAGAAAACAGGTTATTAAAATCATAAAAAAGAGTATATTTACAGTTGAGTAGGCTGAGGAAGAGGAAGGGGCGTGGCTGTCTCAAGTGGCAGAGGCAGAAGTAAATCTGTGCATAAGTGGACCCTCACAGTTCAAATCGGTGAAGAGACAGGTACAATATTTGTAAAGTCAAAGGAACTACAAGGATGTAATTACCTAGCGCCACATAACAAAACCTCTACTACTTAATGGTTGATAACATCAACAAGGTGTATTCTGCTGACTGGGTATAGTTTGCTGCTGCTCCTGCTGAGCATCAGCTGGGTGGGTTTTGAAGACCAGGAACTGGAGTTATCTGGAAGTTCTATGTGCATGGGCTTGGTGGTCAGAGCCCTCAGGTGGAATGTGGTCTCCACTTGACCTGCACATGATCTCGTGTGGGGCCTGGGTTCCAAGGGCTAGCCAGGCAGAAGTTTTGCCTTTTTTTATGACCTACCTGGGGGAGTCACCTGTACTCAGGCTGAGTCAGTTTCAAGCCCACCCAGGTTTTATGGGAAGGGGCTGCTTGTTGGAGCAGGGGAAAGATTTTTAGAAAAGTGAGAGGATATATGGGGTCTTTCAGACTACAGACTTTTTGGGGGAGGCAGTTGGCAAAATACCGTTGGTTACAACAGTGTTGGTAAAGCTGAAGCTACAATAGACGTTCAGAGTGACCAGAAATGTCAAAAAAGATGGTTAAATAACATGCCTATTTTAAGGAAATGTTTACTTTCCCACATCATATTGGAATATTGTATCTGAACAAGTGAGATTTTCAGATGTATACATAATGAGCTCACTTTTAGACACAAATGTCAAGCTTGATTGGTAAAGGAACTTTAAATGTTAGGTATAAGATTACTTTCAAGTACAGATTTGTTTTCAAAGGTTGGGTATAACTACAGTGAGGGGTTTAGAAAAGTAAGTCATTGCTATTCCATGTGTACTTTTAAACTAGTGAGATACTGCTTTACAACATTAAGCAGCAATTCTGAGAGACCCAAATACTTAACTCTTTAGGACAATACAAATGCTCCTTACTTAATCTTCATGCTTGCTTGAAGATGTTATTCTCTCTACACATGAATACAAGTGTACAGCTGGTTTGTGTTGGAGCCAGCATCTGTGCACTCGTACCTGCTCTGAGACACATAGCACTACCTTGTAGATATTCTTGTCACACAACCAGTGATTAAATAGGTAACTTTCATTAGGGTAGAGGTTTCAGAATATGAAATATATGAGACCAGAGTTAAACTAGGCTTGGATCCAAACAACATTTAGATACTCGGCATTCCCTCTCCTCCCCTGAGAATTTTGCATATACATATTGGTTGCATAATGACCCAAATACAGAATGGCTTTAGTGGTGTTTTCCTAGACTTGGGAAACTGGGACTGGTACGGGAGCTTCTTGGTTCTCAGAATAGGCTTTCAGCCTGCTTTCTGTCCCTGGCAAGTTGCTTCGTCATCAAATGGGTGCTGGGGCATTATGTCCAGGTTCGAAGTAAAGGCTGAGCCGAAGGAGGTATACAACCGTTTTAGCAGAGAGCCGTGCTTCATAGTTGGTGTACAGTGCCAGAAGGAGGCTGTGCTGTTAGTAAGTAGACCCACATGCCGTCAAGAGCAGAACCTGAACTCAAGTTTGGGAGAATGAGGTTAGAGTGACAGCCACATGTGCAATGTATCTTGAATGATTGAGATTTAGACAGGGTTGCTTGATCAAGGAGGCAGACAACTACATTTAAGAAATAAGAACAGGCTTGAGAAAGGTAATTTAAGAATACAGCCCAAAAGGATCAGTTAGGGTTGTGGTCCTAACTTTTATCTTAAGGCTTTTTATTTTATCTTGCAGATACTTAACCTTCCTCAGAACCACACATCACATACATAGATAAGGGTGAGACAGTTGACTTATAAGAATCTCATTAGAAGCAAAAAAGCACATTTTCTAGTTACTTACCAATGATTTACTTAGTTATAAAATTGTGATTGGGGCCCAGGGGGCAGGAGCACTTTAATGGGATTTGCTTTTTCTGGTAGGTTTAGTGGTAGTGTAGAAGCTTGGCATGAAAATAAAAATATTTCCTGGGCTTTATCTTTTGCAAAGTGTCTCCACCTTTCTTTATCTTTTGCAAAGTGTCTCCACCTTTCTGGGTCTGGCTACCCCACAGCATTGTTTTATCCCTTCCACTCTCAGGACCTTGAGTTGTCCTGCTCTGCAAGGAATCCCACACCCTCTGGTCCTTGGTCTGCAAACCTGAGCTCTCTTCTAAGGTCACCTGCCATTTATGCCACTCAATCAAATTGTCATACCATCTTTTTCATCTTTCTCATACTTTTGCAAAGAATTGTCTGTACCCACTGCTTCTCACCTAAAAAGTATTGCCAACCTACTGATTTTTTTTTTTTTGAATTGGAGTCTTGCTCAGTTGTCCAGACTGGAGTGCAGTGGCCGCTCCCGGCCACCGCAGCCTCGACCTGCTGGGCTCCGGCGATCCTTCCAAGTAGCTGGAATTACAGGCGCGTGCTACCACGCCCGGCTAGTTTTTGATTTATTGTAGAGATGAGGTCTCACCAAGTTGCCCAGGTGGGTCTCGAACCTGCAGGCTCAGGCAATCCACTCACCTCAGCCTCCCAAAGCGCGGGATTACACGCTGAGCCACCGAGCCCAGCTTTTTTCTTTACAGAGATTGGTAGTGATCAAGTTGATTGGTCTCTGCGCTCTCAGGCCATGTGTTATGTGATAATGGAAAAAATGGCAGCGAAGGGGTTAACCTTAGAATCTAGTCCCTTAAACGGGCATATTTGCCCAAGCGGCTTTCAGTCGGATATTGGAGTTGCAAACAACAGAATTTGCTTGGTTTGAGTAGAGTTAGGAGAGGTGCTCATGGAGAACAGGGGATTGAGTGCTCTTCAGCCAGGGCAGTGCTCAAACCAAAGTGGAATGTGATGCTTCCCCTCTAGCCACTCTCAAGACCTAGAGCCAAAATACCAATACTCATGAATGGTTGCAGTTTCGTGACACCATAATGTTGGCTCCTTTCAGCTTCTTCCATGGGGTTACCTTCTCCAACCTGATCCTTTTTTTGAATTTAGAGCAAAAAGGAGATCTGAACCTCTGCTCATTGCATCCATTGTATATTTTCATTTGCCACTTCAAAGCTAATATTACTGAAACGTATCTAAGATGTCAGCAGATCCTCCAGTTACTTGTTAAAGACTTTCAATAAAATGTCTATTCAGCCTGCCTGCCTTGTTTTGAATAATATTTCCAGTCAGAAAACATTTATTAGTTATCTCCCCTAAGTTTAAATGCTGTCAGCTATCTTGAGCAGGAGCCACTGTGCTACTAGGTACAATAGTGGAAACACTCATCCAAGATCTTAGATATTTAGTGAAGTAGACATACGTTAAAGTTTGATAACTCCTGACTAAAGTTTGAAGTGAAATGATTGGGAACGAACTGGCCAGAGGTAATCTGAGAGGTGGGACTTGAACTGGGCTTTGAAGAACAAAAGGCTATGGAGGATTGGGAAAGTGAGTTGGAGGCAGTGAGCACAAGTAGGTAGATGATAAACTCAAATTATGGTTGAGTAGGGGTGGGGGATCAGAATTGTAAAGGTAAGGAGGACGCATTTTGTGGAGGTCTTTTCTATGCCAGAGTAAGAAGTTGGAGTGTTGCATGTAGTTGGAGACAAGTAGAAGTTTCTGGGTTATATTTAGGAATAGAGCTGATGGCCATGCATGTGACAATATGGATTGGGGATTGGGTCACTTGAATTCGGCTATCAGCAGAAAAGGACTGGAGACAGCTGATGGGCGGTGTTTGCTGGACAGATAGGTTGCATTACAGTTGAAGAAAACTTAAGAGCACTGAGCACCCTTCTGGCTTGCTTCAATCTGTGTTCTACAAATTGATCACTAGGAGGCGACAGTTAACTGGGAAGATGAAAAGGATTGTGGCGAGACACCTAGGGAGACTGCATAGTTCTGTATTAAGAAAACTGGTATGTAGTCGTTTCAAGTCAAGGCTTTTTGGAAATTAGACTAAAGTGTTCTGAATGGTATTTCGAAGCTGAAGTAAATAGCTAAGAAGTCTGAATTGCACTCTTGAACACTGATGACCTGGCATGTGCATAGGTCATTGGCTTTTAACTTTCTTGAAAGACATTTGACCTTTAGTCTATCCAAATTTTTAATCATGAGTACTGTATATTGCAGACTAGCAAGTTTGTAGGCAAGATTTTGTAATCAAGTTGTAAACGTCAAGTTTTGCCTCTAGGATGGTCTAGATTATTGGACTTAAGCTTAGTGTGGTGGTTCAACTTCCAAGTAAGAAGTTGTTACCAATTCAGTTCTATTACTGTGTTTCTCATCTTTTAAGTTACTTCCGAAGAAACTTAGGATGCTAGTTTGTAAATACCACTCACAATTTTAAATTACATGCTGCTCAGAGAAAAGGTGTGTGGGATTTACTTTAGACGGCATCTGTGGGCTATGATAGCACTTTAGATTCAGAGAGGCCTAGCATTTGTAATAGTTACCCATTTGAAAAGTTATACCAAATATATTGGTACAGTTGATTTTGCAAGGTTTTTTCATTTCAAAAATTTAAAAATTAGTATGCATTGTGAAAAGTCAAAAACATTTGAAGAGATTGGCTTTATAATGGATATGAACTTCTGATTCCATTTAAATTTCTACATATGTTGAATACCTATTATGTGCCAAGAATTGTAGGCGATTAACACATTAAAAGCAATGATCCTTGCTCTCTTGAATAGCTTACAGTCGAGTAGGAGGGGAACAAATAAAAGGGCATCATTTATCCAGTAGTATGTTAGAAAATAATACATGCTATGGGAAAAATTAAGGGGAACTGGGTGATTGCGATTTTAGAGTGACCAGGATAGGCCTGCTGGCCAGAAAGTGATAGGGATACCCCTGACTGCTGTGTTGAAAGATTGTAGGACAATGGTAGAGTCGGGAAGACAAGTTAGGAGGCTGTTGCAGTAGTTGAGGGGGGAGATGATGTGGATCGGGGTGGTAACGAAGGAAGTGGACAGAATACAGATGTAGTTGGAAGGCAAAACCAATGGGATTTCCTGGCGGTGTAGTTGGAGTAGAGGAAAACAGCATTACTACAAGGCAAGCATACTTATGCACAATCGCAGGCTTGGAGCATGAGTACAATGGAGATAACATATGTTTCGATATTTTAAATGTTAAGTGAAAATATGCCCAGTGTCCTTACTTGACAAAAATACCTTCATAAGAATCTGGAAAGCCAGGTTTTAATTTATACCAGGACATAACTTGAGATCAGAGCTGACCTTTAGCCCAGGTCCCACCTTTTTTCTCTTCCCGTCCTTGGCTCTGAATTGTGTGACAAGGGACCCCGCCTGCATCTTTATATGCACACTATCCTGCATATTCGGACTACTCACCTCCTGTCACATTAGTGCATACAAGGTGATGGATTATGTTCTCAGGAACATTCTGGAGGCTGTTCAAACAGGTTTGGAGTCCTGAACCTGGAGTGTAGTCTAGAATGAGTACACATTCCCATGATAGGTCATCTTGACTCGTAAAGCATGTAACCCAGCTCAGGCTCAGGGCTCTGGATAAGAGCAGTACCAAATAGGGTTTTTGGTACTGAGCAACTGTGCAGATGGATTGCTGTTGACTGAGAAGGAGGCTGCAGGTGCAGGACAGGCTAGGGTGAGGAAATTAGTGCGGGAGCTCGTTCAGATGTCTGCATTTTCTATTAGACACCCCAGTAATATCAGGGAGAAGTATAAAAGGAAAAATTGCAACTTACTGTAGCACTGGCCTAGAACATATCAAAACCGAAGACTTTTTCACTGTAGCCATTCTCACCCACCAAAGCTGTTAAAAAAAATTGTGATCTTTGATGCCAGTACTCCAAACCCTTATCGAAGCTATTCCATGCAAGAATTTGTTACTGTGTATATAAACCTATGGACTCTTGTCCTCTCCAGAGTGCCTTTTTTTTTGTTGTTGTTCCAGTTTTCTTTCTTTTTTTTAATTAGCAAGAGTTACATGAACTCTGTTTTCTACTACCTAAAATCTCTTCAAACTTTTTCCCTCTAGTGAACTACCTACTAGTGTTTTTCTTGCCTGGCATGTTGGTTTATTTAGAGTTGGAGTCTCACTCTCACCCAGTCTGGAGTGCAGTGGCATGCTCACGGCCACCGCAGTCTCGACTTGCTGGGCTCAGGTGATACTTCTGCTTCAGCCTTCCAAGTAGATGGAATTATAGGCATTTGCCACCACACCTGGGTAATTTTTTGATTCATTGTAAAGATGAGGTCTCACCAGGTTGCCCAGGCTGGAACCCGTGGGCTCAGGCAATCCTCTCACCTTGGCTTCCGGAAGTGCTGAGATTATAGGCATGAGCCACCATGTCCAGCATGTATGTTTGTTTATTTTAACATCAATAGCTTATCCTTTGAGTGTAAGCAGTTGGGGATACACATTTGGGAATCTTTGGCATATAGATACTACTAAAAGCAATGAGATTAGATGAGATCAAGGCAGTCAGTGTAGATAAAGAAGAGAGCAAGGACAGATCTGGGGCTCTTCTGTGTTGGAAGTTTGGGGACAAGAGGAGGAACCTGTGGAAGAGACTGACCAGAGATGCAGTAGGAAAACTAAATGATACCCTTGGAGCCAAGTGAGAACTTTATTCAAGAGGAGAAAATGAGCAGCTCTCTGATGTTGCTGACAGACAACTTTATATTGCTGACCATGAAATGCAATTTGAATTAGATATTTCAAATTTGTTTAACAAAGCAATGATTTTGTAGTTTTCTAAACTAGTAACTTTGAAGTGACATTTGTAACGTTTCATTATATACACAGCCAAAGCTTTTAAGAGTTACTTTCTGTTATATATTTCCTGAGAATTTATTTAATTGTCTTTTAAACAATATTGGCCAATATGACCATTTTAATGAGTTGGTAGTGACTGTGGAAATAGCAAATTAAGAGCAAAGTGGTCGCCAATTTATGAGATTCTGAGACTTCCAATAATACACTGGTTAGTGAGAGTACACTGTTGAGTTACTTGTGAGCTGCTCACAAAATTACCAAATCATCGTGAAGTATCAAACTGGAAATAGTGAGTTTTAAAGTCTCCAGTTATAAGTGGGTAATTCTGAAAATAGCGCTAACTGTGTAGACAATTTCAGTAAGTTAGAATACATGTAAGTGTTTGCTACATCCTGATAGACTGCTGGTTAGATAACCCTTGAGTTTCTCCTAAGAAAATGACTTGGGCTTCCAGATTACACTTTCGCTTTGTTTTTTTTAACCCGCCACAGTTTGTGTTTTTCCATATGAAAGATCTTTCCCAACTACACCTGCCCTCAGAGACTCCAAATTACAGACTTGAAGTAAGTATTCTTTCCAGATGAGCTGAAGAATGTCATTCTGTTAAAAAGAGGAACAGCTGGTCATGTAGAAATTCTCTGGAATGCTCACTTGTCCTGCAAAAGCAGAGAAAGAAAACAGATGTTAGGTGTAGTGTTTGTCATTGGTAAACAGAATTGTAAGTCATTTTTAGACATAATTTTACTAGAAATCCACACGATCTTAATAATTGCCTTTCTGCTGAGAAGACTGCGAATCTATCAGTGCGAAGGCTGAGATCTGGCCAAGTGCAATTCAGTGGGACTCAGGGATTTGGGAACTGTCCCATTGGATTAGACAGTGCTCCTTAGATTCAGGAACCTCCCATGCTTCAGTTATCCTTTGTTTTAATGACGTTGGGATTAAGTCCGAATTTCTTACCTTTCTCAACAAAGCATGTGGCTCGTTGAGCTCTCTAAGCTCCTCCGTTTTCCCCTGGCGATATCTTCGTTGTGGCCACACTAGTAAATGAGCTGAAGCTCCCTTCTTCCACCGCGGGCACCAGACCCTTTCCCTTTACCTTGACCAGCTCTCACTTGTCCACCCCGCTCCCTGGTTTGTTTCTCCTTCGTGAGATCTGGGCATCATCGTCAGGGTCGGTACACAGTTGGGGCTTCCTGCTTGGTGAATTTCCCCACCAGGTAAGGCTGGGTCTCAGCTTATGCCCCTCCTTTTTTTCGCTACTCAGGAAGCAGCTTCTATAGAAACTGTTTAAATGTAGGAGTGGGAGGGAACTGGGGGCGAGTAGGGCACGACCTTCCCCAGGTCACAGATCAATGAGATTCCACAAGAGATCTGGCTAGGCGTTTGCAAGACAGGGACCCGCGAGCACCCAGGCGTTTGGAGTTGTGCTTGGGGTCTCAGCACTAGACTCTCCCAGTGTTCTAGGAGGTGTTGCAGGCTGGACCGACGGGCGCGGAAGGAGGCCGGAGGGTTTGCGTTTCGGGTGGAGAAAGAGGCTGGTGCCTGCGATCGGGGTCGAGAAAAGGGGGGCACGAGGCCACCTGAGGTGGGCCCACCTTTCTCCACCCCTTCCAAACTCGCTAGACGGCAGCGCAGTGGCTTTGATTCAACAATCACCCTCTCTTTACTCCAAGAAGAGCTGTTTAGTGACCGTGAGCAAATGTGCAGGGCAAGACACGGTGTCCTCTGGCCTTAGAGTTTTGTTTTGTTTTTAGAGACAGGGACTCGCTCAGGGTGGAGTGCGGTGGCGCGGTCATAGCTCACCGCAGCCCCGACCTCCTAGCTCGAACATCCCATCTCAGCCTCACCAGTAGCTAGGACGACAGACTCACTATCATGCCCAGCTGGTTTTTTGGTAGGAACGGGGTCTCGCATTGTTGCCCAGGCTGGTCTTGAACTCTCGGCCTCGAGGTCCTCCCGCCTTGGTCCCCTGAGGCATTGGGGACGGCAGGCGTGAGCCGCCGCGCTTGGCGAGCGGCTTGTGTGGGCGTCCGGAGGGGTCCGCTTCCGCAGGACTCCTCCCGGCCTCCACTGGGTCTGCGGGGTCGCGGAGTGCGGCGCGAACCCCTAGGTTAGATCCCAAGGACGGAGACTGCTCTGTGCTCCAGGCACCGTACCGCTCCCGCAGCCCCGTCCTCACTTTCCGAGGCAGTTAGCAGAGCTCCGCGGGCTGGGGAGTAGGCGGGACGGGGCGATGGCCCTCGGCGCCCCCTGGGCGTCGCCCTTCGTCGCCAGGCAGCGCCCCGGGGCTCGGGTCCCCGCCGCCTTC
>NW_007250696.1:372442-396499 GCF_000164805.1 Carlito syrichta
TCCACTCCCGCACCCGCACCCACAAGCGCACTCGCAGCCGCACGGCCACCGGCTTCTCCGCAGCACCTCCAACTCCGCCTAAAGGGGGCAGCACCCGGGCCAGACAAGGTAAGGTCCCGCCAGCTCGGACTCCGGAGGACTGGGGCGCCGGGCTGCTGCGGGGAGTAGGAAGCCGGCTCACGGGTTCGACCCCCGGGTGGAGAATCGGGAAATCCTTCCAAGATTCCGGGGACGTGGGGAAAAGAGAACCCAACTGGAGCCAGGAGAGTCCGGGCAGAGAGGGGAGGACGGGGAGGCTCGGACCGGGCCGGGGGACCGCCCTGCCCGGGGGTACGCGCCCCTTGCGCCGCTCGACTGTGTGGGCGCTCGAGGGGGCGACCCGGGTATCTTTTAGGGAGCGCTTTGTCTGCAGGACTGGCCGGGAGTCTTGGAGGGTTCTTAGGCACCTACTTCATTCGGGTGTTGTTTCTTTCCAGGTTTTGAGGACTTGAAGTGGGACGAGCACAGTTCTTTTGTCTTCACTAGGATCAAAACCAAAACGGTCTTCCCGCCCGCACCGGATCAAGCAGTTTGGACATCACCCTACTGAAAACTTGCGGCTCTTCGTAGTTTTTGCTTACTCTTCATCACGATGCAGGAGATGATTTCGAGTCAAGAAGACTTTATTTATGAACCTTGGAAGGGATCTTCTAGGATGGTGAACTTTCTAGGAGCGATGATGTACTGTAATTTTATTTTAACGTATTTTGATTTATGGTTATTTATTAGTTTTTAAAAAATGCTTGTTCTAAGACATTTCTGAATGTAGGCCATTTTCCAAAAAGGAAACTTTATTTTCAAGAACCTATTCCCTAGTAAGTCCTAATCTTGGAAAAGAAAAAAGGGCGGTGGAGGGGAAAACATTAAGAATCCATTCATTATTCCCAGGGCATTTTCAGAAGGTCTGACACTTTCATTGTTATGCCAGGTGGTTGAAATTAAACTTTGATATTAGGTGGTTTTTTTTGAGATTTTTTTTCCTTAGACATATAGTTTGTATAAAGTAGAAGTTTAAAAAAGCTTAAAGTTCAGAATTGTGTAATTATGAAAATCTAATGCTCAAGATATTGCTTTTCTAAAAGAAAATTAGTAGTAATGGTATCTGATTTCAAAATATTTAAAACATAACCCAACTGATGGCAGGATGATTATATGTTGGTTATGTGGTAGGCCTGGGTCAGCTGTAGGGAAAACCCTGCTTATATCATGTGTGTGTGAAGGAGAAGATGTCTTTTGACTGATTTATGAGCATGAATGTGCTAGATGTTTCATTTCAAGAATGTGAGGGAAAAGAGAATCAATCATTCAGCTTGTGTGAGAGAATCTCAGCCCGTACAGACTAGAATACTCTTCTCCAAGTGCTCTGCACACTTCCACTTGAGCCACATTTTATGATCCTTTTACTTTGTTCTAGAAGCACACTAAAGAATCTCATTGTTTAAAGTACAGTTTGTAAATATTCCAAAGGACTCAGAGGTGTCGCTTTTTGTTTTCATACTGAAAATGCCGTTAATTGGAGAAACCAATTCTTGCTCTATGAGAAAGTCGAGGGTTATATGTTTTGTTGTTAGGTTAGCTAAACTCAGAAACTGTAAAGGAAAGAACTGGGTAAACACTAGATTTTCAGTGAGAAAACAACCCCAGTCTTGTCTTAGTAGCCACTTGTTCAGGAATCTGTGGGGAGAAAAAGAGGATGTGCTTTTAAAGGTAGAACAAACCCTCTTCTGTGTTAAATCAAAAGGATGGTCAAAGTCCACGAGGGCAGATGCTACTTAAGTTTAAATAGAGCCATAGATGATACCAAATCCTCTTGAGACTGAAAATCACTTCCTATCGGCATGGCTTTACTAACTGTCCTCCGTTTTCCATTATCTTTTTCACACAGTCTTGGTCAGTGTTTTTCCAGCGTTTAAATTGGAATGGTCAGTTTTAGACCACTGCTATGTTATGCAGTCAAGAAGTGAAAAGAGAATTGCCTGCTAGAGAGGTCTTTATTCCCTTTCCAGACAGAGAGGAGTTTTAAGGTCAAATTACTTTTTAGTGCAATATGAAAATGATGAAATTTTGAGATTGTAATTTTAATTCGAGATCATAAATTTTAATTTGCAGGGAAAATTAAAACTCAAGCAAATGACAAACACAATTTAAGTGAACTTTTACTTTCAGTAGCTGTTTAGGTTGCAGTTGTGAAAATATGCTGCCAAGATTGAAAAATTATTAAAGCAGAGTGAGCCAGATCGAAAGGTTTCTTAAATCAAGTTTATATCAGCTTCCTTAGAAATATTCCTGTGCTTTCTGAGGAAAACCCCATAGTACTATAATTTTAATACATGTAAATCATAAATTAAACCAATTAAACCACAGCTTTTTCCCAATGAAGGATTTTTCTTTTGAATTCTTATACTGTAAAATCCATAACAAATGTTTTAAAGATTCATATAGGTTTTATAAAAAAGCATTTGTATGTTGGTAGCTTACATATAGGGCTAGGTGATATAGTTGAAAAAAATACATCCGGGCTCTCTTGGCTGCTGGCTTTTTTTCTTTTTTCCCTGTGATGGTCTCTTTAATTTTTTAAATTCATTTTTTATTGAGTTGAAGTCTCACTTTGTCACCCAGGCTGGAGTACAGTGGCATGCTCACGGCCGCCACAGCCTCTACCTGCCGGGTTCAGGCAATCCTAGTAGCCTCAGCCTTCCTATTAGCTGAAACTACAGGCATGCACCACCACGCCCGGCTGATGTTTTTATTTTTGTTTTTTCATTGTAGAGACAAGGTCTCACCATGTTGCCCAGGCTGGTCTCAAACTCAATGGCTCAGGCAACCCTCTCACCTCTGCCTCCCAAAGTGCTGAGATTATAGGCGTGAGCCACTGCACCCAGCCATGATGGCCTCTTAATGGGGTCACCAGAATTATGGTTTCTTGTCTTTCTATAGTCTCTGTTCCTTGGTCTGCTGTGATATTTATGTGACTTGATTCTCTTTATAGCTTTCTGATCTGATCTCTTCGCATTTAACTGTGAAACCTTGGAAATTAGGAAGGAGAGAAGTGGAATGGTTTTTATTATTTTGACACTTTGAAATGATTATGGTTTAATAGTTTTCCTATTGAAAAAAACCATGCGCCACATGACTCAACAAAGCAAAATACAAATGCACATCATCAAATGTCTCAGTTGCTTTATTCTACCTATAAGATAATGATACAAACCACCTAAGGGATTTTGAAGCTTGACAAATCAGCTTCATGGGAAAAGGTCCACATTCTTCTTTCAAGCTAAGATAAAGAAGAATGAAAGAGCAGGTCCAATAGAAAACTCATCCCTTAAATCAACATAAAAGGTAAAAAGTTGGAAACCTAAGAGGAATATTCCATCTGGAAACTGAACTTTGTCCTTGAACTTGTGTTGGTACCAAACCTCATATACGCAGTGAGCTTGGGACTAATGAAGGAAGGACACGATGTGTGACTCCTCAGCACCCGGGAGGTGCTTTCTCTTGCCTTGCTGAGTGCTTTCTTTGCTCGTCCTCAAGTTGTTCTTGAGAACAACTCACTGTGGGACAGGCCGGGCCTCATGATGAAGCTCCTTACACATTACTTTTTGAGTGGCAAGTCATTGAAATCTGTGCATGCTCCACAGCGAGAGTGCTAAGGGCAGAGAGTAAATGTCTCCAAGGGGTCCTTTTGAAATGAACATTGTCCTTGTTGTGCAAGCGGAGCTTCTTGAATGGCGTAGAAATCAAGCGAACTTTAACATTTCACCTCACACATTTTTTCCAATGACAGTGAAAACAAGCAAATCCGAGACATTGCTTGAAGGAGTTTCCCCAAAATGTAAACACCGTAAGGAAGTCGGGTTTAAGTGGAAGGGCTTGCTTTAGCTCTGTTTTGGTCTCAGATACCAAATACTCTATGTCTCTTAAAGAGCTCTAATTTTAAATCTGACACAGTTTGCTGCAAGTGTACGAATTCAGACACATAGCTTGTTTTCGTCCTTAGGGGAAAAGTGTTAATAAGTTCAGCCGTAGGCTCAGAAGAGGGGTCTAAGACTTAAACCTGGAGCAGTTCTACAGAACAGAGCTTTGTGGGATGAACACAGGCCTGGGAGCATTCATTTTCTTCTTTTTTTTGTAAGTGTCAAATTAATTGATTTTTGCTTTACTAATAAAATATCCTCAGCAAACTCAATTTTACATTGGATTCATCAGTGATTCAAAAGAAATACACCTATTTACCTAAAGCAACCTACAATCTATTAATTGTGGAAGGGTATCGGATGGGTTTTCAAGAACTAGTTTCTAAATTGTTGACAGAGTTTTGAAGGGTGGTGTTTTGACCTGCATTGCTGAGGAGCCAGTCCAGACATATACGATTGGGTGAAAAGTGATCTGTGACTCTGTCGGAAGAGCATTTGCCCAGTGGAATACAGGATCCAACCTGGTTTTCTTAAGAAAGGGCATTATCATCCAGTGAAGGAAGCAGAAGGACTCCGGATGGTTAGAAGCAATGCATAAAAGCTGGTGAGACCTATTTCCCTCTGCTCTGCGTTGACCTGCTGCTGATAGGCTGAGCAGAGGGAAGCAGGTTTTAACAACAGGTCATCTTTCCAGATCACTATTTTCAGAAGAAACATAGAACTATTGTCTGTTACATTCTGAGGTCAGCCTTCCACTTAACATTTCAGGATATGCAAACACCAGGTTCTGGAAAGCAAGTGTCACCAAATGCTTTATAAACCATCACGTCTGTGAATTTATTAGTGTGGTCAGAATTTGTGTAAATATGCCTCTTAAATTTTGGAGAGATGTGATTTATTTTTCATATTTTCAAAATGCATTCCATTTCAAATAAAATATCTATTGAGATAACTGACCTGTGGACCTTTTGAAGACTTCGTTCAACAGCGTGTGCACAGTGTGTTCCTATGGAACAAAAATTCTAAAGAGTTTGGCCATTCTGGAAAGAAAAAGATCATTTTTGAGGTTGGAAATGCACTTAAAAAAAATTAACTGGGGGCTGGGCATGGTGGCTCAAGTTTGTAATCCCAGCACTTTGGGAGGCAGAGGCGAGAGGATTGCCTGAGCCCAGGGGTTCGAGACCAGACTGGGCAACATGGCGAGACCTCCTCATCTGTTATAAATAAAAAAATTAGCCAGGCATGGTGGCACGCACCTGTAGTTCCAGCTACTTGGAAGGCTGAGGTGGAAGGATCACCTGAGTCCAGCAGGCCGAGGCTGTGGTGACCATGAGCGTGCCACTGCCCTCTAGCCTGGGCGACCGAGTGAGACTCCAACTTAAAAAAAACAAGAAAGAAAAACTGGGAATTTGGAATATGGAAATTCACTCAGATCTGTTGGTGAAAAAATTGGCTTTCAGAATGCTAATGAATTTGAGTTGAATTTCCCATAGTCCCCCAGAGGACCAGAAACAGTCTCAAGTGAATTAGTTTCAAGACAATTCCCTCTTGAGTCTCAGAGAGAGTCTGGCTCTCTTAGGTCTCTCGGGAGGGTAAAGCTTTGCCTCTAAGAGAATCATCTTCAAATAGGTTTTGTGCTGAAAACAAGAGGGACTTGCTTTTTAAAGAAAAAAATAGCATAAGCTTATTTTTACAATCTCCATCAGAATTCCAAAACTTTTGAATCGCAAAAGACCTTAAGATAGGAAACTTGAGCCAGGAGTGGTGGCTCATGCCTGTAATCCTAGCACTTTGGGAGGCGGAGGTGAGGGGATTGCCTGAGTTCAGGGGTTAGAGACCAGCCTTAGCAACACAGCGAGACTTTGTCTCTACAATAAATTAAAAATGAGCCAGGCATGGTGGCACATGCCTGTTGTTCCAGCTTCTTGGAAGACTGAGGCAAAAGGATTGCCTGAACCCAGCAGGTTGAGGCTACAGTGGCCATAAGCATGCCATAGCACTGTAGCCTGGACATCAGAGTGAGACTCAGAATCAAAAAAAAAAAAGGAAATTTGAAGGCAATTTTTGTATCCCTTTGGATAGTCTTTCATTGACAGCTTTATTAAGAAGAAAAATCTGAGCAGATGAATTACTGACATTGGGGGGACTTCAGGGATACTGTGTGGTATAAGTGTATACAGTAGGTGGTAACGTAGGGTTGGTAAGAGTCAGGATTTGCAAGTTCTGCTGCATGAATTCCAGTCCCAGCTCTACCACTTGTTAGCTGTGTTGATCTTGAATTACTTAAATCTTGGAAACTCAGTTTCCTTCTCTGTAAAATGTAGTTAATAAAGGTACTGACCGTAGGGTTGTTGAGGAGATTTAAGAACTTAGTACACATAAAAATGCGTAGAACAGTGCCCAGTATTGCTACGAAAGGAAGCTGCCTGCATTTTAGAACAGATAAACAGGCTTGAAAATCAATACAGCCATAAGAATACATAACATATGGTATTTTGGACCTATGAATTGTATTTGCTGTAATCAGTGCTTCTTATTTTTATATCATTATTATTTGAACCAAAGTCTCACTCTGTTGCCCAGTCTGGAGTACGGTGGCATGAACTTGGCTCACTGCAGCGGTGGATCCCACAGCCTTGACCTTCTGGGCTTGGGTGATCCTTCTGCCTCAGCCTCCCAAATAACTGAAGCTACAGGCGCACGCCACCACACCTGACTAATTTTTGTATGTTTGTAAAGTCGAGGTCTCACTATGTTGCCCAGACTGGTCGTGAACTCCTGGGCTCAAGTGATTCTTTTGCCTTGACCTCCCAAAGTGCTGGGATTACAGGCTTAGCCATCACACCTGGCCTCAGTGCTTCTTTTTTTAAATGGTAAGAATAGCATGTTGACTGCATCCTGTATTCAACTTTGGAAAAAGAGAAAAATACACGATCGTACTACCATTTTAATAATGATTTTCATGTGCTTATTGCTTTCTAGTCTTGATCCACATGCTCATGTATTCTAAGTTATTTACAACTTAGTCAAAATACTCAGATATGTGGCTGTGGGGCTTTGCCCAGCTTGCCACTTCAGGACAGAGAGGGCACTCAGTTCCCAGATATGGGAGTGTTGGTGGCTGTCATGCTCTCAGCAGTATATATTCCCATCACCACATTTCCATGGGAAGACTGGTGATGTCACGCATGTGTAGCGTAATGGTTAAACCTAGGATTTAGGGTAGCGGCTCTCAACCTGGAGCGACTTTGTTCCCCGGGAGACATTTGGCCATGTTTGGAGACATTTCTGGTTTTCACAACTGGTGAATAGAGGCAAGGGTTGCTGCTAAATATCCTGCAATGCACAAGAGAACCCCCCCACAATAAAGAATTATCCAACCCCAAATGTCAACTATGCCAAGGCTGAGAAACCTTGCTATGAAGTCAGAGAGTCTCATTCTTTTTTTTATTTTTATTTTTATTTTTGAGTTGGAGTCTCACTCTGTCGCCCAGACTGGAGTGCAGTGGCCGCTACCGGCCACCGCAGCCTCGACCTGCTGGGCTCCGGCAATTCTTCCACCTCAGTCTTCCGAGTAGTCGGAATTACAGGCATGCGCTACCACGCCTGGCTGATTTTTTGATTTACTGTAGAGATGAGGTCTCGCTGCCCAGGCGGGTCTCGAACCCGCGGGCTCAGGCAATCCACTCACCTCAGCCTCCCAAAGGCGCCGGATTACAGGCTGAGCCACCGAGCCCGGCTGAGAGTCTCATTCTTATCAGCTGTGTTGGCTTGGGCAAGTGACTGAATTTATTTTAGCCTCAGTTTTTATATTAAATGCAGACAATGGTAGTGCCAGTCTTGAGGAGTTGTGAAGCCAAAATGATGGCTATCATCCTCATTATTATTGTTTAAAGTCATATACATATATGACTTTAAATTATATATATTATATATAATTTTTTTTTTTGAGTTAGGGTTTCACTCTGTCACCCAGGCTGGAGTGCACTAGGATGCTCACAGCTCACCGCAGCCTCGACCTCCTGGGCTCAAGCAATTCTTCTGTCTCCACCTCCCAATTAGCTGGAACTACAGGCATATACCACCATGCCTGGCTTATTTTTAGATTTCTGTAGAGATGAGGTTTCACTGTGTTGCCTAGGCTGCTCTCGAACTCCTGCGCTTAAGCAGTCCTCCCACCTTGGCCTCCCAAAGTGCTGGGATTACAGGCATGAACCATTGTGCCTGGCCGAAAGTCATAATTTTAATGACAGAATACTATTCCATTGAGTTGATGTATTTATTTCACTCACATATTGCCATCCAGTGATTTTCAGGTTTTATGCTGTTATCAACCCTGCTGCAGCAAACATCTTTGTGTATACATTCTATTGAAAAAAGCGTGGACTGGGATTCTAGTTCTGACTCTGCTTAGTCTTGTGACCTTAGTAGGTCACTTAATCTCTCTGAGCCTCATTTGAAGTGGGAAAATAGCTCTATCCATGAGGAGCCATTATGAACATACTGTGAAGTGACAGTAAAATCCACATGAGTTCAAGTTCCAAAGCCACTGCTTAACAACTTTACTTACAGTGAAGCATTAGGAAAATGTCAACACGATTATTATCTAGATGCCATCCTAAGTGGAATTAGATGTTACATATTCACACACATATGTGTATTCCAATCCAAATAATTTGGTTTTAAGAAATAGGATATGCTGGAGTGGTGGCTCATGTCTGTAATCCCAGCATTTTTGGAAGCGAAGGTGAGGGCCTGAGTCTAGGGGTTTGAGACCAGTCTGGGCAACTTGGTGAGACCTCGTCTCTACAATAAATCTAAAAATTAGCTGGGTGTGGTGGCATGTGCCTGTGGTTCCAGTACTTGGAAGACTGAGTCAGAAGGATCACCTGAGACCAGCAGGCCGAGGCTGCGGTGGCCATTAGTGTGCCACTGCACTCCAGCCTAGGTGATAGAGTGAGACTCCCACTCAAAAAAAGAAAAGAAAGAAAAAGGAAAAAAAAAAAAAAAAAGAAATAGCATGTTATTGCAACTAAAAATGTAGCATCAAATAAATCTTAGTGTTTTGTAGAATTTAAGTCAAATTAATTAAGTCATTAACATAAAAGTAGGAGAAATCATATCAACACAACATTGCAACTATCCAGAACTACTGACAGAGAAAACCTGAATAATGAACTCATTGGCCAAGGAATCTGTACAGTAAAACGTCCGTATTTGCTTTGTCTTTTTACTCAAAGACCTGGTGAGAAACCCTCACCAACTACATAGAAAGTCCACAGTAAGATAAATGTCGTGGTGTTCCACAGCTGTGACCTTACTTGCCTACAAAGTAAGCCTGGTTATCAAAGATGGCACCAGTGGGGGACAGAAGACTGTGGAAATTCATCTGATCTGGGGTGGACAGTTGCCGGAGCCAAGTCTCATTATTTAAGGGTTACTCAGAGTCAGATCCTAATAGTCCCCTTATCTTAAAGAAATTGTTGAGTCCTGGGAACAGAGAGGTCAGCTCTGCTACTCCTAGACACAGAGAATTAACTGCTTCTGAGCTAAAGTAGAAGTGAGAACGGCTTGCTGCCTGCCAGGACATTCACCTGGAGGATTTGACACTTAGTTAGACTCCGGAAATGAAAACCTGAGAAAACAGTCAATGTGGTTATGTTGTATACTCTCAAGCCCTGCCAAAGTCATTTATAATAGAATGAGCAAACACGGACTGCGTCTTTTAAGACCAGACATCCTGTGCTTCCAAAGCAACTGATAAATGACTATTGAACTACTGCAGAAAGGAACAGGAAATGACTTGTGGGGAGTTTCAAAGTTTTAACTATATCACTGTCTTACACTGGTTTTCTCCTGAAGCTGATTGCTCATACACTTCAATTATTTTGCAAGGATTTTGTACTTTGCGGTAGCAAATTCTAACCAGTAGTATGGCTCAGGCTGCTAGGGCTGACTCATCACCTCAAAACTACAGAGCAGCTTTGTGACTAATAACAACCAAAGAAGCCAAACTTGTAGCAGTTCTAGTTTTCTCTCTCTCTCTCCTTTTGGATTTTAGCATTTTTTTTTAAGAGACAAGGTTTCACTGTTGCCTAGGCTGGTCTTGAACATCTAGTTTCAAGCAATTCTCCTGCGTTAGTCTCCCAAAGTGCTAGGATTACAGATGTGAGCCACCATGCCCGACCTCTGTTTTCAGCTGTTAAAGAAATGAGTGTTTCATGCCGGGCTCGGTGGCTCAGCCTGTAATCCCGCGCCTTTGGGAGGCTGAGGTGAGTGGATTGCCTGAGCCTGCGGGTTCGAGACCTGCTTGGGTAGCGAGACCTCATCTCTACAATAAATCAAAAAATCAGCCGGGCGTAGTAGCGCATGCCTGTAATTCCGGCTACTTGGAAGGCTGAGGAGGAAGGATTGCCGGAGCCCAGCAGGTCGAGGCTGCGGTGGCCGGGAGTGGCCACTGCACTCCAGTCTGGGCAACCGAGTGAGACTCCAACTCAAAAAAAAAAAAAAAAAAAAGAAAGAAATGTGTGTTTCTACAAACCTTGGCTGTAGTTGGTAACACCTGCCTTTAACGATCCTTCCAAGTAACTCCTAAATACATAAATTTTGTGTATGTGTGTGTGTTTGTGTGTGTGTGTATATACATATACATATATATTTTTAAACTTTTTAAGACATAGTCTTACTCTATTACCCAGGTTGGAGTACAGTTGCAGTCATAGCTCATGACAGTCTCAAACTCATGGGCTCAAGCAAATCTACTGCCTCAGCCTCCTCAGTTGCTGGGACTACAGGTGTGAACCACCATGCCGGGCTAATTTTTTATACAGACAGTGTCTCACTGTGTTGCCCAGTGGTCTTGAACTCCTGGGCTCAAGTGCTCTTCCCACCTCAGTCTCCTGAATAGCTGGAACTGCAGACATATTCACTCTTCCTGCTAGTAACTTTTCATGGTCCATGAAGGCAGGCTGGTCAGTTTCTTGGCTTGGAAGCTGACCTCTGAGGGTTTGAAACAGCGCTGGACAAAGCTGGCTTCCTTATAGCCTTGAGTGCCCTGCTTTGAGGGTTAGCCCTACGCTGTCTGAACACCCATTACAAAGCAGTGGTCTGTGGTGCTACCAGGTTACTTGGTAATTTCCTGTTGCCACGTTTTATTACCACCACTGGAGGGGATGGATTCAGTCTCAGTGGGAGAACAGTTCAGTGACTTACTCTTTTCATTTCTGACGGAAAACGAGACTGTTGAGGTGAATATTAGTATATGATTGTATTTGCAGACATGAGAAAGAATTTGACCCTTTTTGACCCTTGCCACAATGTACAGGCTTCCTACTGGAAGACCTGAGTTCTGTGAATCCTGGTTTGAATTTGCTTTCTTTTAAAAATTATTTTTATTTTATGTTTGATGACAGAGATGGGATCTTGCTATGTTGGCCAGCCTCATCTCAAATTCCTGGGCTCAAGCAATCCTCCTGCATTGGCCTCCCAAAGTGCTGAGATTACAGGTGTGAGCCACTGTGACCTACCGGAATTTGCTTTCTATAGAATGTTGGGCAATAATGTCCCTCCTACCTGCATAAATAATGAGTTTGAAATCAGAGTTGATAATGGCATTTTAGGAGTTCAGACAAAGTTCTGTCCATCCTTCATCATTGTACAGTGGAACAAAATGAAGCTAAGAAGTGTCAGTTATTTACCCAAGGTCACACAGGCAGTTAAAGTTGAAGACATGATTAGAAACCAATTCCCAGTCCCCCCAATTCTTAATTAATGCTCTTTCTAATGCACCACTACTGTATAGGCTTGGAAGACTAGTTACATAAATGCAAGGTTTGGTATTCTTGTAAATAATTGCTTGCAGCATTTGGACAACATTCATAATGTTTTCAGCATTCAGATGAAAAGCTTCATCGTATCTTTTCCTCCAAAAGCATAAATATAATTTTAATTATATAAAGGCATTTTTTTTTTTGAGAAAGCAGGATTTATTGAGAGGACAGAAAATCTCCCACAGTGGGAGGAGATCCAGGAAGGTTGCCCTGTATGAAGGCTTTTAAAGGGGTTTACAGAAATTAAAAATAGACTGTTTAATTCTATAGTTTCTAAAAGGGAATTGTGATGTAGCCATTTCAAATATAATCCACATGGATTAACAAAGCCTCAAGCAAGAGACAAATTCACAAAAGATATGAGAGATATATTTTGAAATGGACTTACAAGGGGGGAGGGTGACCAAAAACAGCCTGAAGGCTCTTTGGAGGGCAGACCTCTTGTAGCACAGCCTTCCTCCACTAGGTAAGTGTTCTAGGAACCCATCGGCATCAGTGTACCAGCTAGTGTTGTGAGAGGCTGCATTCAGCTTCAGTGAAATGGAGATTCTTTCAATGCCGTTTGCCCATTTCATGATGGGTGATTTAGGAGCGCACCTGCTCACACCACGCTGAGTGTTCAGCAGAGTGTTCAGCAGTTTTGGACCCAAAATGGCAGGCCCGGTGTCCCACACTCCCAATTCACCCAAGTTTGCCCCGAATGACTTTTCTTGTTTCCCCAGTGAAAAAAGTCCTTAAAGGGAAACATTTTGCCGATGTGAAACAAAAAATGGCAGAAACACGAAAGGGCATCAAAATGGTTGAGTTCAAAAACTGTTTTGAGCAAGGAAAAAAGCATCTTGATAGGTGTGTTGCATCAAATGGAGGGTACTTGGAAGATGACTGAGGTTTAAACATGTAAAAATAAATACAATTTTTTAATAAATAAATTTGTTTTTTGAGGGGGTCTCCTTTGTATTTTTAAATGTGGTTGTTAGAAGATATTGGTTTATTTCAGCCTAGTGTGGGGGCTCACGTCTGTAGTCCCAGCACTTTGAGAGGTCGAGACAGGAGGAGTGCTTGAGCCCAGGAGTTCAAGACCAGCCTAGGCAACATAGCAAGACTTTGTCTCTACAAAAATAAAAAAACAAAATTAGCCAGGCATGGTGGCATGCACCAGTAGTCCCAGTTACTCAGGAGGCTAAGACAGAAGGATCGCCTAAATCCAGGAGGTCGAGGCCATGGTGACCACGAGTGGAATTGGTTTTCAGCCTGGGTGACAGAGTGAGACCTTGACTAAAAAAATTATATACTGTTTTAAAAAATGCATTGAAAATCATTAAGACCAGGTGTGGTGGCTCGTACCTATAGTCCCAGCACTTTAGGAGGCTGAGGTGAGAGAATTGCCTGAGCCCACAAGTTTGAGACCAGCCTGGGCAACTTGGTAAGACCTCTAAAATTTCTCAAAATTATCAGTGAAAATGAAGAATGTTGAAGTGATTTGAATGTTTATACACTTGAAGAGGACACTGACTGGCTTTTATAACCTATGAGAGTGTCAGGAGAAATGTATGTGTCAGAAATATATTCAGAAATACATCCTGAAAAAGTTTGGTTGAGGCCGGGCGTGGTGGCTCAAGCCTGTAAACCCAGCACTTTAGGAGGCTGAGGTGAGGGGATTGCCTGAGCCCACAGGTTCGGGACCAGCGTGGGCAACTTGCCTAGACCTCGTCTCTGCAATAAATCAAAAAATTAGTTGGGAGTGGTAGCGTATGCCTGCAGTTCTGGCTACTTGGAAGGCTGAGGCAGAAGGATTGCCACTGCACTCTAGCCTGAGTGACAGAGTGAGACTCCAAAAAAAAAAAAAGTTGGTTGAGGGTCGAGGATCCCTGGCATTCGTGAGATCCTAATAGCTGCAGTGATAAAACTCATTGCTGCCCTGCTGGGGAACTAGGTGAATGCCATTTTACACAGCCCCAAAGTCAATCATCAATAACAGTTTTTGACACCTACAACATTAAAAACCCCAAACCAGGAAATGTTTTCTTGTGTGCTCCTTGGACTTAAGGGTTAAACTTGTAGAAGATTTCAGAACGCGTAATACCTGTTTGTTTGTTTACTAAAGTCTTGTGCCACCACATCCAGCTAATGTTTTTTTTTTTTTTTGTAGAGGCAAAGTCTCACTATGTTGCCTAGGCTGGTCTTGAACTCCTGACCTCAAGTGATCCTCCTGCCTCAGCCTCCCAAAGTGCTGGGATTACAGGCATGAGCCACCATGCCCAGCCTTCATAATACCTTTTAATGAGAGGATGAGGAGAAAAAAAAGGAGCAGGATCCCGAATAAGTATATGCACTTCTGCATCCAGTCAACTGGTTTTTAATTCAAAATTGTGTACGTGCTCTGGGTGATACCAGTATTTCCCCTTACATAAAATGACCTTTTACGAGGCTTCATTCATGGCACTTGGCTTCCTCCTGGAGTTACAGCCCTTGTCACAAGGCAACGGGTCGCCTGCTTGTTCTTGTGTGAGTGACAACTGGGAGGGCTTGATAGGGGGTCACGCTGACAGCCTCGCTCTCTGACAGCAGATTGTCTGCATTCTTGACCCGGGCACTCCAAGAGCCTGGGAAAACACTTTGACTTCAATGTGGTTTTCAAAAACAATATCCAGTTGAACAAATGACGGTGAAGAAGCGGTCCACAGGTCAGCTTTTGTGGGATTAGCTGGCTCTCTGTGCAACAAATTCATGACTGTGTCAGTGTCATAATCGGGGTATCCTCTCATTTGCATGCATTTAGAATTGACAGCTAAAATCAATACTCTTACTTAAAACATTGCACAGCAATTAAGACATAAAACTGGGATAAGGGACAAAGTAGTTTGTGAATTAAAAATGTGGAAAAATTCAGGTGTGAAACGGAAGGGTGTAAATTCCAAGGGTCAAAGAGAGAATTCTATCCTCCTGATAGGCAAGACCAGGCCAAGGGCACCTAGCAAACCTGGGAGTAAAAAGATCTAGCAAGAGAATGGCTGGAAGAGGAAGGCATTTCCCAAACACTTCTTCAATTTACCCTCTCCTAGGAACCAGTGAAAATTTCCCTTTTGTGGTAAAACATTTTTACTCAGATGTAAACTTCCTATGAACCTTTAAGGTTTTAGTCTTTCTTTCTTCTCTCTCTCTCTTTTTTTTTTTTGTTGGAGTTTCACTCTCACTGCCCAGGCTGTAGTGCAGTTGCACACTCATGACCACCCTAGCATCAATTTGCTAGGCTCTGGTGATCCTTCCACTTCAAGTAGCCGGAACTACAGGTGTGTGCTACCATGCCTGGCTAATTTTTGATTTATTGTAGAGACAAGGTCTTGCCAAATTGCCCAGGCTGCTCTCGAACCTGTGGGCTCAGGCAATTCACTCGCCTCAGCCTACCATAGTGATGGAATTACAGGCTGAGACACCAATCCACCTCTTTTCTTCTCTCTCTCTATCTCTCCCCCCCTCCTTCCTTCTCTCCCTCTCTCTCTCCCTATCTCTCTTTCTTTCATCTTGCTATGTTGCCCAGGCTGCTCTCCAACTCCTGGCCTCAAGCAATCCTCCTGCCTTGATCTCCCAAAGTGTTGGAATTATAGAAATGAGCCACCATGTTTGATCCAGTTTGCTTCTAAGAAGTGATTAAGAACATCATTTTTTTGGACATGAAGATGATTTTTAGAGGAAAAGGGAGGTGAGGAATTAAACTTTTCTTCCAGATCATCAAATTGCATATATTAACCATGTACAGTTTTTTTTTAATTATACCTCAAAAAAACTGTTTAAAAATAAAATATTAAGTTTTCTTCTCTCTTTTGAAGACTTTGTTTCTTTCCTAAATGAGTCCCAGAAAAAGGAAATAAACACAGAATAAATATAGTGAAATTCTGTGAGTTTTCTATAGGTTATAATCCCTTAAAAAATATTTTCTGGCTAGGTTCGGTGACTCAACCTGTAATCCCAGTACTTTGGGAGGCTGAGGCGAGTGTATTGCCTGAGATCACGGGTTTGAAACCAGCCTGGACAACTTGGCAAGACCTCACCTCGACAATAAATAAAAAAATTAGCCAGGTGTGGTAGCACGCATCTATAGTTTCAGCTACTTGGAAGGCTGAGGTGGAATGATCGCTTGAGTCCAGCAGGTCAACGCTGGGGTGCCTGTGACTCCAACTTATAAAGAAAAAAAAATTTTCTGTAACTTGATTTGAGTTTGAAAAGCCGACATTCATTAGGAATTTAAAAGCCAATTTCTACCTAGATCTTAACCCTATAGTAAGAAATGTAGGTAATCATACCTCTCTCACAGGACTTATGTTAAGGATTAATTCAGACAAAGCACACACAATGCTTACCTGACTGCTGAACTCAAAGTAAGTGCTCAATAAAATATCATAATAAGAAGACTGCCTGAAATGTCTTGTATCCATGTTTGTCCATGTGTGATGGCACATGGCAGATGGCTTTTGGATCAAGATGGCCAGACTTTTGTGATGTTTTGCATCTTACCTTTTAAAGCATTTCTTGTAGAGATAGGGGTCTTGCTCTGTGGCCCCGGCTGTTCATGAACTCCTGGCCTCAAGCCATCCTCCCACCTCAGCCTCCTGAAGTGCGAGGGCAACAAGCATGAGCTTCCACACCCAACCCATTTTAGCTTTTCTGATAAATAAAATGATGCTTTATAAAAACGCACCTTAACAAAACTGGTTGCTAATTCACACATAGACACAACAACACCAATTAGAAAACAAGAAGTCAGAAATGCAGAACTTTATCTAAGAATTGAAATCATTTCTCTAAGTTTTATTCTCAGTGATTGATAAGCCTGATCCCAATCAGCATATTTAACTAAAAAGCAAACTTAATAAGATGCTTTATTTTAAAGTAGTGTGCAAAGCACAGTGAGGCCTACAAGGAATACAAACAGGGGTAAGAAATAAGGTCTGTGGTCAAGAGGCTGAAACATGAGCGGGGAACACATAATAATAATGGTAGTATGAAGTAAAAGCCCAAATATGGGACATAGAAGACAAACATACCATAGAAAAAAATCAACAAAACAAAAAGCTGGTTCTTTGAAAGAAATAACAAGACTGACAGACCCCTAGCTAGAATGACCAAGAAAAAGAAAGAAAAAGCCCAAGTAAACACAATCAGAAATATAAAAGATCAAATCACAACTGACCAGAAGTAATACAGTGATCAGAGATTACTATGTATACCTGTATGGAAACAAACTTGATAACCTAAATGAGATGGAGGACTTTCTAACATCACACAACCTCCAGGTTGAAACAAGAAGACATTGAGATACTAAATAGACCAATAACAACCCAGGAAATTGACTCTGTCATTAAAAAACTACCTATAAAAAAAAAAAAAAAGCCTGGACCAAATGGCTTTCCAGCAGAATATTATAAAATGTACAAGAGGAGCTGGTACCAATCCTATTGAAAGTACTCCAGACAATTGAGAAAGGTGGAATTCTCCCCAAATCATTTTACAAAGCTAACATCGCATTGATATCCAAACCGGGAAAAGATACAACAAAAAGAGAACGATGGGCCAATACCCCTAATGAACATAGATGCAAGAATTCTCAACAAGATTCTAGCAAATTGAATCCAACAACACATCTCAAAAATCATTCACCATGACCAAGTAGGCTTCACCCCATGATGCAGGGCTGGTTCAACATCAGCAAGACCATAAATGTAATTAGATACATCAACAGATGTGAAAACAAGAACCACATGATTATATCATTAGATGCAGAAGAAGTTTTTAATAAAATCCAGCATCTCTTCTTGATAAAAAACCTCAAACACCTAGGTATAAAAGGAACATACCTCAAAATAATAAGCATCATCTACGATAAACCCATAACCAGCATATTGCTAAGTGAACAGAAACCGTAAACATTTCCCCTGAAAATCAGAACAAGACAAGGCTGTCCACTCTCACCCCTCTTGTTCAATATTGTGTTGGAAGTCCTAGCTAGAGCAATTAGATAAGAGAAGGAAATCAGGAGTATCCAGATAGGAAAAGCGGAAGTTATGTTATCTTTCTTTGTTGACGATATGATCCTATACCTTGAAAACCCAAAAGAATATGTCAAAAACCTGCTTGCAATGATAAAGAACTTTGGCAAAGTCTTGGGGCACAAAATAAATGGGCAAAGACAGTCACATTCTTATACACCAACAACAAGCAGGCAGAGAACTAAATAAAAAGCACAGTCCCATTCACAATAGCCACAAAAAAATGAAATACCTTGGCATCTTCCTAACCAGAGAAGTGAAAGAACTTTACAATTAAAACTACAAAACACTGCTCAAAGAAATCCAAGAAGACACAAACAAATGGAAAAATATTCCATGCTCATGGACAGGAAGAATTAACATTGTTAAGATGTCCATCCTACCAAAGGCAATCTACTGATTCAACACAATACCCATTAAATTACCAATGTCATTCTTCTCAGACCTAGAAATGACAATACGGAAATTCATATGGAAACATAAATGACCACAAATAGCCAAAATAATCCTTAGCAAAAAAAAAAAAAAAAAAAAAAAAAAAAAAGAAGGTATCACACTTCCAGACTTCAAACTTTACTAAAAGGCTACAAGAATCAAAACAGCCTGGTATTGGTTCAAGAACAGGCATATGGTCCAATGGAACAGGAGATAGATTCTGGAAGTAAAGTCTCAATTTCTCAACCAACTAATCTTTGACAAAGCCTCCAACTGTTATAGCCGGATTGCGAGGAAGGAGTCACCAACATGCAGAGAGTCAAATTTGAGTCCTTTATTAACTGGTATTCAAGAGCAGGCTAGTGCCATAAAGAACTCTCGACCCCAAACAGAGTAAGCAGGCGATTTATAAAGGCAAAAACCATGAAAATTGTACAATTATGATTACATTTTTTGGCAGAACATTTGCATTTTCGGTTGTGCAAGGGTACAGTTAGATTAGATACGGAACTTGTGATAAGGGAGTTTCCAGGCACCGAGGGGAACAAGAATGTGGGCTTCTGATTGTGGGAAGATTACATGTGATTATGGGAAGGTTCATGCAGGGGTCATCTCTGGGTGTAAACAGCTAAAATGGAGAATTTGTTACAAAATGGAGTTACTTATGTCAAGCAAGCTATTACAGGTTATTATAGGTTTTTAAAAAAGGTATTACACTTCCCTCTTTTTATTTGTTCATGAGTCAATGTGTTGACTCATCAGTCATAGGTATACTATTGTAGTGAGGTCTTACATATATGAGTTTTACAGAACTGATTCATTGTTTGATGAAATGAATGAACTAATTTATTATGCAGGGCCCTTTGAGTAAACCGAGGAGGAGAAGTCTGAGGGCTCCAACTAGACCAGTAACAAGTGTTGTTAGCCATGGGCTCCAATCGAACAAGAATTGGAACCAGGATTTATTATTCCCCCCCCCTTTTTTTTTGTCATTTGTCCGAATTTTCTCACACCCTCTGGAGGGTGTTTTTTAATAACCCCTGATTTGTTGATATAGAAGCAACAAGCTTCTCCAAGGGCTACCCAGAGTTCTTTTTGGGATAGGAAAAGGAAGTCTAGGCCTCTACAGTTTTGAAGGACAACTTCAACTAGGGATTCTACCTGGTTGTGGAGTTGGTCTATGGCAAATTGTAGGTTTCTTAGGTCAGCATCAATTTCTTGTGTAAGGTTAGGTAGACCTAGTTCTCCATGGACCAGAGTGGCAGTGCTGATTGCAGCTGTTCCAGCTATACTTAGCCCCACTAAGGCAGGCAGTAGCAAGGGAACAGCGTGTTTTTTATGAGCAATTGGAAGACCAGGGGGATTGAGTAGAAGGATTCCTTTGGGACCGCTATAAGCATAAACCTGAGGTAGCACATGAACAGTAATATATAAGATAGACTGATTGATTAACTTGTTAGTAATAGCACATTTTGTAAGGTCTGTAGAACTAGCTAACCAGGTGTGGATTCGGTCATAGTTACAGTGAGAGATAAGTTACAAATATCAGAGAATGGAGAAGCTGCTAGATTGAAACCTGGAGTTATAAGGCAGGAGGCTTTACCAGTTACATCTCCTAGAGTAATGCGAACCATTCCCAGAGAGCAGTTAGTTCTCCAGATGATAGGAGATTCAACTCCTAGGCCCACATAGTAAGGGGTTTTTGACTTGAAGCAAAGCCAGCAATCTGAGGCCAACTGGGGCATAGTGGCTTTAAGCAGACGATGCATTTTATTTAACATAGGAAAAAGACTAGGGGCTTGGCAGGCTAGGTTTGGAAGTGGTCGAGGGGAACTCGGGAGCTGTTGAGGTGAACCTGGGATAGTGACTTGGTTGGGAGAAAACAGAGGTTGAGGCAGAGGCTGGTGGTAACCGAACAAGGGATCCTTCAGCTCTGCCAATGGCCCTATCGGTTTGACCACAGTTTTGTAGGCAAGTGTGAGCCGTTGGATGGTGAATAAGGAACCATGGTCATAACCATTCATGTAGAGTCGTATACTCCAGGTATTTTCTGTACTCCATGAATAGTGGAAAGGATTAGTAACCTTTATGTATATAGATTGTTCTGGGTCAGCACCTGGCCAAAGGGTGATTTCAGATGTGTCATTAGGTCCCCCACTGTAAGTTGCAACAGTGATGCATTTTCAGTTTGGGCAAAAGAAGTTATTTGCCCGATTGCGATGGTGGTCAGTGGGTTACTGGGGCAGAGATAAAATTCTGCGCTCTTGCCAGGCTCAGTGGCTCAGCCTGTAATCCCGCGCCTTTGGGAGGCTGAGGTGAGTGGATTGCCTGAGATGGCGGGTTCGAGACACGCCTGGGCAGCGAGACCTCATCTCTACAATAAATAAAAAAATTAGCTGGGCATGGTAGTGCCTGCCTGTAATTCCGGCTACTTGGAAGGATGAGGCGGAAGGATCACTGGAGCCCAGCAGGTCAAGGCTGTGGTGGCCGGAAGCGGCCACTGCACTCCAGTCTGGGCGGCAGAGTGAGACTCCAACTCAAAAAAAAAAAAAAATTCTGCACTCTTTACATAATTGGGGGTTGCCCACTGTGTGCCTGATTTAGTATAGTAGTATAGTAAGGATTTTGTCTACTGTACAGGCTTCCAGATAGACATTCTTTTTCTTTTTGAAGCAGGTCAGGAAGGTTTGTCTTAAACTGAACCAGAGGTGAACTTGGGGTCCAGTTTTGGATAGCTAGAACCTTTCCTGATGTAAAAAAGCTTAAGGAAAAGGTGAAGGCTATATGGTAAGCCATTCCAAGAGGGGGAGAACAGATTAAGAGACAACACCAGAGCATAATAGGGCAGTGATGCATCCTACACATGAGAGACAGGACAGCATTAATAAGGATTTTTGGCCACATTTTCATTCTGTGGGGGCTACAGAGATTAGGCCTATACCTAAAGCTAGGGTAATTGGGATGACTAAGGCAAGAGTTAAGGGGTGATAACAATACATTCAGGAAATTATTATTTAATCAAACAGTCTATTCCAGGTAGTCAGATTCTTACATTTCAGCTGTGTGTCAGTTGGTCAGCCCATGGTGCAGTTGAAGCAAGACAGCAGACTTGGAAGGTGATTTTGAGAGGATTTTCAGGGTCCCTGGCTGTTGTCCAGTTGGCTGAGCAGGTTGGTGGAGCAATTTTGTTTTCCTTGGCTCTTTTGACTGGCAAGTGAAGAATCCAAGCCGGTATTCCATCAACCTTGAGTGTCTTTGGTATGGTAATGATGATGACAAAGGGTCCCTTTCCAGGCAGGGGTCAGTCCTCATTTCTGGAACTTTTTGATAAAGACCAAGACTGTGACCAGATTACGTCACGAGCTGTGGTTATCACTGCACCAGCCTTGCGAACTCCCTCTATTACCAGACTGCTGCTATTCGTGAATAGGTCAGCATTAACCTGGCTTAAAGGAGTGTCCCGAAGATCAGGTCAACTGGCTTGAGAGATATCCAATATGTCCTCACAGTCATGAACTAGTGTTTCTGGATTGTCATCAGGCAGTAGGGTTGCTGGGTTGAGGCTCTGAGTGGGAGAGAAAGCTAGTTGAGGCAGGTCAAGTAGGAGGCTCTGTTATTGGGTGATAGGAGTGTTTGACATTCAGTGGCCGGAGGCTTCCCGGAGCAATCTCAACAGTGTGGAGAACTGTTAGAGTCAGGTTTTGGCAGAAAGTCAGTTCATCTGCTTCCTTAACCAGTACAACTGTAGTGGCGATGGCCCAAAGACAGGATGGCCATCCAGAGGTCACTGGATCTAATCTTTTAGATAAATAAGCCACCAGTCACCTCGAGGGTCCTAGGATCTGGGTAGGAACCCCCTTTGCAATTCCCCATTGTTCATGAATAAACAGGTGGAAAGACTTGGTAACATCAGGGAGGGTTAAGGCCAGGGCTTGGGTAAGAGCTGTCTTTAATTGCCGGAATGCTTCTTCCTCAATAGCAGTCCATTTTAGGGGCTGAACCCCTGCTGTGGCTGTGTATAGAGGCTTGGCAATTTCAGTAAATCCTGGGATCCAGAGCTGGCAGTACCCCACCACTCCCAGGAATTCTTGTACCTGTTTTTTCGAGGTTGGTGTGGGGGATTCAGAGGATGGCTTCTTTCTGGGTCATGATTAGGGTTTGCTTACCCCTTTTTAGCTAGTATCCCAGATAGGAGACTTTGGTCAAGCAGAGCTGTGCCTTTTTAGCTAATACATGATAGCCCAAGTCTTGAGGGAGTTGTAAGCCTTAGTGCCTTTTAAACAAGCGTCTAAGCAGGAGATCATCTACGTACTGGAGTAAAGTACATTTAGGGTGCAAGCCATGGAACCCTGATAAGCCCTGTTGCAAGGCCTTCCTGAAAAGAGTCAGGGAGTTTTTGAACCCTTGTGGTAGCCAGGTCCAAGTCAGTCAACCGGTGTCCCCCGAGTCAGGATCTGTCCATTCAAAAGCAAAGATGGATTGACTGACAAGGGACAAGGGAATAGAGAAGAAGGCATCTTTTAAATCCAGCACAGTTACATTCAATATTGAGGGGGAAGCAGGCTGAGCATGTGTATGGGTTGGGAACAGCAGAATGAATTGTCTCAACATACTTATTGACCTCCCTTAAGTCCTGAACTTGTCGATAGTTAGAAGTTCCTGGTTTTTGTACTAGCAAGAAAGGACTGTTCCATGCTGACTTGCATGGGTGTTAAAATGTTAGCTGCTAAGAGTCTTTTAATGTGTGGAGCAATTCCTGTCTGGGCCTGTAAACTCATAGGGTATTGACAAATGTGAAGGGGTGGTTGATGCCAACAGATTCACCATGACCGGAGGGTGATACTTCTCCAAACCTGGTGAGTTGGTCTCCACCCAGACTGAAGGAAACTCTTGCTGTAACTGTAGAAGTAAGCTTGACTAGACATTCTCAGTGGGAGAATTAGAAGAAGTTAGGAAGTATTCTTCAGAAAGCGGAACAGTTAAAAGCATCTGATAGGCAGTGGGAACAAACATTTTAGTTTTGTCAGGTGAAAACACAATGGTAGCTCTTAGCTTTCAAAGCAAATCCCAGCCCATAAGAGGAAAGGGGCAGTCCGGAGCTACAAGGAATGAGTGGGTGACCCGTTTTTGTCCTAAATCAACAGTTCGATTAGAAGTGAATTTGCAGTTTATAATTGCATCCATTGCCCCTTGAACAGATATTTGTTTATTGAACATGGGTCCTAATGGTGACTTTAGGACCGACAGTTCTGCCCTGGTGTCCACCAAGAGTTGGACTGGATGGCCCCTGATAGCAACTGTTACCATGAGTTCTTGGGAGCCTAAGGAAAAAGACCCCTGGCCCCTTCAGTCAGAGTCATTCTCGGTCCCACCTGTGGCAGGCAACACTAAGACCGACTTGGGATCCTCAGTTTTTGGGCGATAGGGCAGTCCTTTTTCCAGTGAACAAATTCTTTGCAATATGCACATTGATTCTTAGTTAACAGAGAACATTCAGTCCCCTTTTGCCCTTTTTAAACTTCCCCTTTTCTCTGGTGTGGTGGTCTCGAGTCAGGTTGGGAAGTTTGGAGGGCAGTTACCAATATTTTCGCCTGATGTCTAACTGTCTTATCTGCCTCTTGTGTCACCTGTTTCTGTTTCTCAGAATCAGTTATTAAAAACCTTTTGGAGCCGGGCTTGGTGGCTCAGCCTGTAATCCCGCGCCTTTGGCAGGCTGAGGTGAGTGGATTGCCTGAGTCCGCGGGTTCGAGACCCGCTTGGGCAGCGAGACCTCATCTCTACAATAAATCAAAA